>NC_052511.1:1794555-1987553 GCF_014356525.2 Nilaparvata lugens
TATTCCTAATAGGTTTGATAGGCAGAATTAAATGAAGCAATCAATTCGACAAACAAATCATCCATAATACAATCAACAGCCTAAAAAATAAGAATTCTAAACAACTGGGGATTTGTTTTCTAAATGAAAGGCTGAAAAGACATAACTTCACTAATCATGGGTTGCATCTAAATCGATCTGGCAAAGTAATCTTTTGTAATAGTTTGGCAGAGCTGATTGAAAGCCGTTTGCAATCCTCTGAATTAAAAACAGTCAAAAAAACAAATAACGATTTTTTAGTAAATTGGCTCAAAACAGGGAAAGGGAAATAGCTACAAATGCTAGAGATAGAGTAGCACAAGATGGTAAGGTTTTTAGTATTTATCATCAAAATATTCAGTATCTTCGCAACAAAATTGACAGATTAGAAGTATTTCTTAAACAGGAGGATCCTGACATTGTTATTTTCACAGAGCATGGCTTAAAAAAGGAAATAAATCAAGTTAGGATTCCAGGCTATTCACTGAGATCAGAATTTTGTAGAATAGCTCATAGAAGTGGTGGTGTATGTATTTCACTAGCAATGCTAAACATACCCAAACTTATGAACTGGATTTTGTTAAGAGATTTTCTGTTGAGATGGATTTAGAGGTGACGGACTAAGGTTAAAAATGATGATCGATTTGAGGTAGCAGTGTTAGGTATCTATAGGTCACCAAATGGAGAATGGCAAAAATTTTGTGAGCTGCTCCATACACTTTTGGAAATTACAACCGCTCGTTTCACAAATGTTATAGTAGTAGGAGATTTCAATACCGATTTTGCCAGGCAGGGTAAAATGACAGAGGATATTAGAGATATTATTAATATGAATAATTTAGAAATTAAGGTCCACGAATATACAAGAGTAACTCGAACTTCACAGACAATTATCGATAATATCCTCACAAATATAGAAGGTTGTAATGTCAGGTTAGGTAGCTCAGATCTATCAGATCATAACTATCAAATTTTAGATGTTAAGTTGCAGGGCCAGAATCCAAGCAGAAAAAAACTTTTGTGAAAGAAATTCAGCAATATGAGCTAGAAATATAAATTGTTTGAAGCAGGAACTGCTTCAAGAAAATTGGAGTAGTGTTTATAACAGTTGTAACCTAAATTACAAATATAAGCAATTCATTGATACTCTAAGATTTCACATTAGTGTATGCTGTCCAATAAAAAAGTCAAAGTAAAAAGTAAATAAACAAAGTAGATGAATGGATAACTGAAGATATTCTTACTCAAAGAAATATTGTTAGGGAAGCTTATGAGGAATTTAAATTAGTGAGGGATGTTCCGAGTGAAGTCAAATACAAATGTCTAAAGAAAAACTATGCAAAAGAAGTGAGAAAAGCTAAGTGTAAGAAAACAGCTGAAATATTAACAACTAGTATCAATTTTAACTCTGCTGTTTGGGAGGTAATTAATAGAAATAGGAGAGCAGCTCAAAAAGATACAGTTACTAATGTCCCTAGGATAATCGATGAACATGGAAATTATATGGATGATAGTATAGACATTTGTAACTTTTTCAATAAGTATTATCAACAGGTTGCATATAATCTCCAAAAGTCACTGAACACTAATACTTATAATACAACTACATTAAATGCTGAGCCAATTGAAAAGGTATTTAAATTTCATCCATTATCAAGAGATGAGTTGTCAAATAAAAAATTTGAATAACAAAAAAAAAGTAGGATTGGATGGGGTCTCAAGCAAAATTTTAAAAGAATGTGAAAATGAATTACTGGACCCTTATTGCATCTCCTTAATACTTCACTAGAGCAGGGTATTTTCCCTGATGATCTGAAACAAGGAAAAATTTTGCCAATTTTCAAGAGCGGTGATTCTGAAAGAGTTGAAAATTATAGACCCATTAGTATTCTAAATGTAATAAGTAAAATTTTTGAAAGAGTAGTTTTAAATAGGCTATTGATGCACCTGGAAAAAATTAATTTCATATGTGATGAACAGCATGGGTTCCAGAAAGGGAAATCTACTAAGACTGCAATAGTATCCCTTGTTGAAAGACTAATAGATATAATAGATTCAGGTGAGAAGGCAGCCGCAATATTTCTTGATTTATCCAAAGCTTTTGATTGTGTGAACCATAGAATATTATTGGAAATACTAAAAACTGTAGGTGTGAATGGTATAGAACTAAAATGGTTTGAATCATATCTCTTAGGTAGAAACCAGTGTGTTGAGCTTACCAAGGTGGATGGGAATGAAATAGTAAAAATTAAATCTCAAAAACTGGAGGTCCAGGCTGGAGTACCTCAAGGCTCAATTCTGGGTCCCTTACTGTTTCTGTTGTATGTGAACCAATTACCAAAAGAGTTAAAAGATCACAGAGCTCTGTTGTTTGCTGATGACACATCGCTTATCTTTAACAATTATTTATTAGATAGTCTAGAAATAAATGCTTTTACTGGAGTACAGTCAATTGTCCAATTCTTGAAGCAAAGGCAATTAACAATAAATAGTAAGAAATGTCAATTCCTACAATTCAAAAGTAAATATAATTCAGTAGAGGATAGAGAAATAAATGTGTTTGTAGAGGAAAATGAATTAGACAAGAAGAGAAAGTAGCATTCTTGGAATTTTATTGGACAGGAAATTAACATGGCATCCTTACATTGAGAGGATATGTAATAAGATATCATCTGGGGTATTTGTCCTGCGGCAGCTTGCTAGGCTGAATGATAAAAAACTACTGTTAACTGCTTACCATGGACTTATACTATCTCATATTAGGTATGCTATTTTAGTATGGGGTAATTCATCTCAACAAAATATGGACAGGGTGTTTAAGATTCAAAAGAAGGCACTCAGATGTATAGAGAAAGTGAATAGGTTAGACTCTTGTAGGCCTTTATTTAAAAAGCTTGGTCTATTAACTGTGCCATCTTTGTATGTATATGAAGTTGTAATGCATGTGAAAACGAGTGGTGTGATCCAGAATTCAGATGTTCATGAGTATAATACGCGAAACAGAGCAGATTATCATATAATGGGTCACAATAGTAGGTTATTTGAACAAAAACCAGATTATATTGGTAGGAAATTTTATAACTAGCTACCTCAAATCTTGAAAAGTAATGATGATTTGAAGATTTTCAAAAAACAAATTAAAAAATATTTAGTTGATAGAGCTTTTTATAGTGTACAAGAATTCCTTTCAAACCTAAACTAGGTTGAAAAAAAAAAAAAAAAAAAAAAACTAGTGCGCAAAGTGACAGTTTGCTGCACCGAAAGAAACGTTTACGCACGAGCCGTAGGCGAGTGGGAATAATGGTTTCTTGAGTGCAGCAAACGAACTTTGCGCACGTATTTCACATAAATTTTTCCTACAGTTACCATTAAATATGAAAAGTGGATAATTATGGGTAAAATTCCCTGAAATCCATCAAATGTTTTTCCGTGTCATTTTATTATTAATAAAAACCGTAATTTATTAAAATTGAATAATAATTATTAAATTATAATGATTAGTAATTCAATTGAAAATTTATCTGACTGCTTGAAGGGTGTTTATCTTATGTAAGCATTGAAATGACTATAATCAAGGCACATAATGGCAAGGCAACGCTGTTCTCCACTGTCATTATAATGTGGACCTCACTATATCACAGCCAGTGTTACCAACTTAATTTTGATTTTCCTGCACTGGTGCTCCATATAACTACTATTTTGCGTTGTCATGCTGCAAATCTGGAGTACGCAAAGTAATACTTTGCGCACTAGAGCGGAAAAGTGATTCTTTGCGGCCTGCAATCAGTGCAGAAATTGTCACTTTTCAAGGTATCTGTAGGAAAAGAATATTTTTCAATTCATTCGCATTTCAGTGTGCGGCCAGCACAAGGACCAAGCTCTCGATTGGCCGATTGGGTTGGTGCATCGAGTGAGCTCCCTGTTCTACGTGCCTCGTGTGGCTTGGCCCTTAATATGACTAAACAATGAGAGAAATCACTCACGAGAACGGCGAGATCAGCTTGTGCCGTGCCTCCAATCATGTTGGGCACAAAACTCTTGTGGCCGGGTGCATCCAGAATGGTGAAGTGCTTCTTATCTGTCTCAAAGTAGGCACGTCCCACCTCCACTGTCTTGCCTTTTTCTCGCTCTACAAATTGCAACACAAACAAAAACCAACAGTTAATCGAATAGAATAGAATTTATTGGTGATTCAATGTTTACAAAATACCGAGTGTTTCAAAAAGAATGACCCAATTTCAAACAGTTATATTTAATTTATAAAATGGTGCACACAAACCAATATCACACCAAATTACTCACAGGTGTATCAAGTTTATGACGATAAGTCACTTTTTCTATTAGAAAAAACGACTAGCAGTCAGATATTTTACAATAAATGAATTAATCACTCACTGTGACGAGATCTTTCGGTAGGTCCACCATCTTCTTGATGAAGATGATGGGAAGAAGATGAGAAGAAGATGGCGGACCTGCCGAAAGATCTCGTCACAGTGAGTGATTAATTCATTTATTGTAAAATATCTGACTGCTAGTCGTTTTTTCTAATAGCAATAAGTGATCTAATAATAAACATTTTGTGATGGAAAACAACATTGAAGTGTTCTATGTGCCCTCCTTTTGATGGCACAAAGATGTACGCCATTTCCTCAACACCAACTTGCCTCAACGTTGGATACGGCGCACAGGGCAGCAAGACTTGACTATGTATTCCTAGCCACCATGGTCCCCTGACATAACAATGTATGATTGTTTCCTGTGGGATACGTGTTTATATTCCTCCCTTAGCACTTGATATTAAGGAGCCAAGAGCCAGGGTAACTGATGCAGTAGCTACAGTCCGAGAAGACATCTTGCGAACAGTCTGGAATGAATTTGGCTACCGTCTAGATGTCCCCCAAGCCTCAAAAGGAGGGCACATAGAATACTCATAATACATCATCATAAACTTGATACTTCTTTGAGTAATTTTATGTAAAATTGGTTTGTGAACACTACTTTTTTAAATAAATATAGGCTAACTGTTTAAAATTGGTTCATTCTTTTTGAAACACTCTGTATACATAGACTTCATCAAATTTGCAAGCCATTCCAGTAGGCCATTGCTTTGTAATTAACATTTGAAAATGGAGCTGCTCGAGGATCATACATGGATCCTAGCGGCCTACTGGGTGAGACTGGCTGAGGATCATACGTTTATCCTTACGACAACCAACGTGTCAAGGACCATTTCATAAGCGACGACTCTACGGTTATAGATTGTCTACTAGAATATTAATCAAAAATATTTCTAGTATTGATGTTTGACTCTTGGTTGATGGATAAAGACCAGTTGAAATAATTGCAGTTTTTAAAAACTAATCAACAACGTACCTTCCTGATTAGTGTCAAGTGCCCACGAAAGGTACCACGATTCTCTACTCCTTTCCTTTGCTTCTTTTTCGTATTTCTCTAGTGTCCTCTTGTCGACCATTCCAGTTAAAGCCATTATTTGTCCTCCAATTGTCGATTTTCCGGCATCTGAAATTTAAAATTCAAATACATCAATTTGAAAATGAATTTTCAATAACACTTGAAATACTTTATTGATTCATACAATAAGTACATCATCAAAATGATAGGGAGAGAAAAAATAAGGTATCCTTGTGCTATTCCTCTCTCAAATTTAAAAAAGGTTACACATATTCCGGAATAGGTTAAGTCTTGTAGTTGTTCACTTCACATAATTTCAGTCCTTTATTTTCACGAAGTTGATTTTAAATATAGATGCTTCAAAAACCAAACATGATATTATCATTCTCTGAAAATAATACACAAAAGTCGGCATTTGCTGAACACTTGATTCAGGCCATAATTCCACAGATATAAATTCCAGTAAGTGATACAAAAATCAGCTGATAGTTGCAGTGATAGTAGTTTCAATTTTTCTGCTCAAAATTTTCAAGTTTATTTCAATATTATTGAAACTTTCGGATTGATTAGTGTTATTTCCGGCTCTTATCAACCCTTCGAAATTCAAAATTCATCAGTCATATCTCGAATACGTTTCTCTGAGTGTTAATCTTTGGTGAAAACAGAAATTTTAAACTTAACCTCACTTTGGACTATTTATGTGCCAAAATCAAGGAATTGAAGAAGTTTTGAGCAATTGCCTGTTTCTCTTTCCAAATATCGTGTTTGTGACTGTTCTAATTAATAAATAAATAAATAAATACAGTATTACCACACATGGCACAGTACCAACAAAATATATTGCAGTATCATCTCAACTTTCATTAAATCAAGTCCGTAAATTAACTAATCAACGATAACTCCTTAAACAACACTACGTTAGAATTGAATCGAGTCTATTTATTTATTTATTTATTTACTCGTTGATATAATTACAAATCATATGGATATGATCGGGATAGAACAACAGGCATAGCCCAAAACTATTCTGTTCCCAAATTTTGATTAATAATAAAATGTCCGGAAAAATAGGTTAGGCTCTTACTGATGAAATTTAAAGTTCAAAGTTCTGTCCAAGAATATATTAGCTAGAAATTTTGAATTTAGAATGATTACAATACCAAATTATGTAATTAATTTTTCAAGAGTTAGTTTGTAATCGCATTTGATAGGTTTTTATGTGCAAGTGCAAGCTTGGTTATGTATGAGCACGCATGCAGATGAGAAACAAAACCTGGAAAGAGCAATAGGAACACTCACACTGAACGCTTGCACTTGCTAGTTGCGTTCAGTGTAAGCAGCTACATTCAAGTCACAATGGCACTTTCCCAGATTTTGTTTTCGGCTCATGCATGTTTCGATCACATTTACGCATTCAATTGATCACAGAATAGAAAGAAAAGAATAGATTTATTCACACCCCACGTTCAGGTTTCCGACTAACATAAGTATCGGAATGTGAAACGTTAAGTTGTGGCCACCTATGCCGCATCCACACTTTCGTCCAATGCGTACAAATGACGACAAGCGACACCCAGAGTGTGGATGGGTAGTTTGCCAGCGCTCGCCTCTACTGGACTTCGTTTTGCATCGCTCCGATATTTTGCCTGGTCCACACTTTGTCCCAGTGGCTTGCCAAGTCATTGCCAAGTTGGTCTTGCCATCCACACTGCAATGTGACCATTTGTGAATGTTCGGTTGGCCACTCGACAAAAATCGGAGCAATGGCAAGCGAAGGCCAATGTAGGCGAGCGCTGGCAAACCACCCATCCACACTCTGGCGCGCGTCGTCATTTGTCGCACTTGGCGAGAGTGTGGATGCGGAATTATATATTAATGACAATGGTATCTTCGATGTTATCAACTGAAACCGTTCACAAAACACAACTGTTTCAGCAGTTTGCGAACAGTTTCCAGTCAATAATGACATTATTTTGCAATTCGTGTTGTTGAGAAAATAATGACTGAATGCCGGTGATGAGGTAAAATACAATGGAACGATTGATTGATTGAGTGACTAACCGACATGGCCGATGATAACAACATTGACGTGCTCCTTTTTGCTCTTGGTCTCCTCGGGTCGGGGCACCTTCTTCTTCGGCTTGATTATCCCTCCCTCCTCTCCCCCCTCCCGTCCCGTCATCCTCCTCAGGCGTCAAAGTGCTGAGCCCCCTCCTACAACCAACACAAACAATATATTATACAAATTTGTTACATGTATTTCACCGAATCCTAAATCCTATTAATACTTTAGATATTCCTCGATTTTCCAAATGGTTTAATAACTAGGCCTTTACTGAGATTCATATTATAAGTCAGTGGTAATGGTATGACGGCAGAGTTGTGATTTGATATTTATACTGTATATACTTTACTACCATTATCATACTTTTGATATATTAATTGACTAAATTTAGATGACAAAGAAGTTTTGGGCTAGGTTTTTTGTTTCATTCCGCTACTTTAAACTTAAAAAATAAATGCTGTATACAATTTAAAAGTGTCAAGTGTCGACAATTTTCAAGTTTAACTCACTATAGACTAAATACATTATACCACAGTTAGAGGCCTTGTGAATAGTTGTGATACCTGGCCCCTCAAACGCTGTAAGAAAGCAGGTAGAAGTCTTCGAAGCGAGAACTAACTACCGAGTTTCCTAGGCGCTGAACACGATTAAAATTTAACTGGCTTTTGTGCAACCGGCACATAGACTGAGGTGGGCCGTCCACTAGAACCGTTTTCGTCCAAGTACCGGCCGAAAACTACCGAACTCGTTTGAACGATCCCCCAACAAAGAAAGGAATAGATGCTCGTCCATTGCAACAGGTTCATACGTCCGTGCACGGCCGATCAATTTTTCGATCCGAATTGAATGGGATTTTCCGGCTCTATCCGGCCGAACTGACTAGTCGAGCTGAGACAACAACTAGTGTTCCTAACCTAAAATTTTTCCACAGTCTTGTTTGTTTTTTAAAGAAGTTGTTCTGTGTTATAAAGATGTTTTACAAGCATTATTCTATTTCAATGACGGCTCAAAATTCAACACATCATCATTCTCTATAATTGTGTCATAGCGTTCATCCTCAAATAACCCTCCAAAGTCATCAAACAATATAATTTCAAATTTTCAAGATAAAATACTTTTCTTTCGTTGATATTTAGTTTATAAATAAATATTTAATAACGATTTTTGTATGATGATATAAATAAATATTACACTGTGAAATATAATTTAAACAGAATTCAAGTGGAAAAATGGAGAAAATTCTACTGATGTGGAATTGGAAAGTAGAAATAATTGTGTTATAATATATTGATATTGTGATTGTGGAATGTAATGAATAAATAAATAATTGATAATTAGTAGGTACTTTCAAGTAGCATAACTACTGAACTGGACTGACGAAAACGGTTCCAATGGACGACTGTATTCGGCCGAGTTGACGGCCGGCAGATTCGACCGATCCAATGCTGAACGGATCGGTTGAATACGGTTCAAGTGGACGGTTACCCTAAACACAGTACCTCATCCTCATCGTCAGCGGCCGCCTCCACGAGTCGGCATCACCGGCCGATGACGCGCTGACAACGGCGACAGGGTGTGCTGATGACGTCACTTCGCGGCAGCGGCAGTCGGCGACGGAGGCGTGGCGACGACCTCATCGGTAGGCGTGGCCACAGTGGGAGATGGCGTGGCCGCCGTCCTCGGTGGGCGTGGCCACAGTGGGCGAGGCGTGGTCGCTTGGGTTGGTGTGGTCGCTGCTGGGGGCGTGGCACCTTGGTGGGTGTGGTCGCTGCTGCTTCTGCTGCTGCCGTTGGTGTCGATGGCTTCTTGTCTTCAGGCGGTTCTTCTACGTCACCGGCTGGCACTCCTGAGAACAAAACAAAGATAATTATCTAAAAAGAAAGAAATCCACTCTTTGGGCACAATTCCTCAGTAACCACTCAAGCCCCGTGGTTAAAGCTGCCACAGCTAGAGAACGAACATAACCTATAATTCATTAGATTAAATAAATCATGGAATATGAATAAAAAACAGTGTAGTAATTCATTTGCTGCTATAAAGTTCATAGTAATGTTCAACATAAAAATCCAATAAACCATTAATGATTTAATTGAATCTAATGAGAATTTATTTATAGGTTATGTGCTCTAGTTCAAATAATTCATCTAAAAGACAAGACTAGGCCTAGCTACCATGTGTAATTACTTTAATTCCCATTTATGACAAAACGATTAACGTACTATTAAAACACAAATAAATCCTGCACATAAAGTCTATTGATACAAGGACTAGTCTGAACATAGAGCACCAGGTTCTGTCTTCAAATTGACTAATGTATGTACCTGCTAAATTCAGTACTCTAGATCCAATAAAGAGACTAGATCTCTCTATTAAGGGCACGCCACACCAAGCTCGCTACCGCGGCGGTAGCGAAGTTTTAAAAATCGCTAGCCATGTATTCAGGTTGATCGCGCCACACCGAGCTCGCTACCGCGGCGGTAGTACGGCGCACTACCACCTACGACCGCCTGCTAGGCGATTCAACAAAACTTCGCTGAGAGGTAGTACGGCGGACAAAGCGAGCTCAGTGTGGCGCACTCAACCTGAATACATGGCAGGCGATTCGAAGAGGTAGCGCATGCGCACAGAGTGATGACTCATTCGGCGTTCCTCCTTGCAGCACAACGCAACTAGTACGTCTCACTCCCACACTGTAGTTGGACTCCCTCCCCCCACTACTAGACTCACTACTCGGAGACTACCGCTAGCGGACGTTTTTCGGTGTGGCGTGCTCAGCCGAGAAAACTACCACCAGCGGTACTACCTCGGCGGTACTGGCGAGCTTGGTGTGGCGAGTCCTTTAGATATATGTCAAAAAGCAAAAAGAGATAATACCATGTTTACTCCGAGTTTACTGTTCATTGGCCCATATTAAACTCATTCTCTCCCATTTACTGTCTTGCTTTTATACTAGACTTATTAATTAATTTTATCATAACAGACCCATTTTCACTCTGGCATTATCATAGAAATATACTATGCTTACCAGAGCCCCAACAATTTTGAAATAGAACTAGCCTACCTAATTATCATGACACCTTATGAATACAACTTGATACTTGATGTCTTCGTCCTTGACTGGGGGTACCAGACAGACTGTGTCAAAGGTTTTTAAAATATTCTAGAATAGTGGCTCCTCAGCCAGCTCAGTCAATGAATAAAACAGTTTTAAAATAGTGGCTCCTCGGCCAGCTCAGTCAATACAATGGATCAATAATGCAATATTGCAACTTGTATCCTTATTATAACTGAGAAGCCAATAATAAAATTCATCAATTCACTAGTGTGAAATTATGAGATACTGAAAGTAATTTCTCTATGCAAGACAAATTTATCTTCAATGGAGTCGAAATTTGAAATCAAGAGCTACTGAATAGTTATTTGTGCAACTAGTGCGCAAAGTGACAGTTTGCTGCACCGAAAGAAACGTTTACGCCCGAGCCGTAGGCGAGGGCGGAATGGTTTCTTGAGTGCAGCAGAGGAACTTTGCGCACGTATTTCACATTAAGTTTTTCCTACAGTTACCATTGAATATGAAAAGTGGGTAATTATGGGTAAAATTGCCTGAAATGCATCAAATGTTTTTCTGTGTAATTTTATTATTGATAAAAACCTTAATCCTAAAATCCTAAAGTCCTCGTTGTCCTTGGTTATAATATATAATGAATAATAATTAGCGCGTTGTGCTTGGTTGCACCTCTGCTCACTATAGCAGCCACAGCAGTCACTGTTACCAACTTCATTTTGATTTTGCTGCACTGTTGCTCCATATAACCTACTAAGTATTTTGCGTTGCCATGTTGCAAATCTGGAGTGCAGAAAAATTTTTCCCGCACTAGAGCGGAAAAGTGATTCTTTGCGTTCTGTAATCAGTGCAGCAATGGCCACTTTTCAACGTAACTGTAGGAAAAAATATTCCCTATACAAGATTGAGAAAAAATAAATAAAAGTCATAGACAATTATTGTCATCATTTAAGGTAATAAACTATGATAGATTGTGAAAAAAATTCGACATTAGTCATCACAGGCATTGTTTTCATAACCAGCCTAAGTAATCACAAATCCAATAACCCAAATCTGGAATTGAGTTCAATTCAACATCATTCACACTATCAGCGGAAATGTGACATCCAACAATGCATTACTCAACAATTTCAACAGCTTGCTATTCAAAACTACACTATTTATGGGTAATTTCAAAACTATTAATTATTTGGACAAATTGTAGTAATAAAGATGGACTATTTGACCAACTGGAAAAGTTGGACTATTTAACTGAACAACAGATGGAAAGTTGGACTATTTAAAATATTCAAATGAATAAAAGTTGAGGTCTTGAGTTGGACCAAACGATTGAGTATTAGCATAGAGAAACAATAGCGTACGGTAAGTAGATATGCCATGGTATAGGGCGTTTATATCGCAACGTTTACTGTTATCTCAAGTCGATTACTATCGATTATTGTAGATTTTTACTGTTTTGGCCGGGTGAGTGTATGAACGGCACAATATGAGAGACTAACAGCGTCACACAGCTTTTTGGGAAAGAAATACGTGGACTATCGGCTTGAGATAACAATAAAAGTTGCGACATTAACGCCCTATATCATGGGATATCTACTTACGCTATTGTTTCTCTATGGTATTAGGTAACTTGTGATAAAAAGAGCCAAAAATGAAGAGATCTCACGAAAACAACCAAATAAAACCAGGGAGACAGTGCGTTAAGCCAAAAAAAAAAAACTGTGACTTACAGTTAAAAATATTGAATGAACAAAGGAATTTATAAATTTAATAGCTTACTAATTTTCAATTCATATTATTTTTTAAAAAATTCATATCAAAGCAATAACACTATTTTTAGGTGTAATTGATTTAACTGATTGATTTAAATTTATGTGTATGAATTAACTGAGAGAGTGAATTGATTTGTTGTTAATTGTTCAAGTAAGTGATAAATACTACCAAGATATTGTTCATTAATTTACAAAGTAATATCCTAATTGAAAATTAACAGTAGAATAGAAAGATTTATTATCAGTTATCAAAAACTGATAATATACTGATAAATTATATCCTTCATGAGCTATCCAATTTTTCATCAAAGGCTACTGCATTATTAAAATTATAGGCTATAAAAATCGTCAAGAGTCCTTTTCATATGTTATTAATACACAGCATGTTTAAACTTATTTTAGTCATTTTCAAGTAAAGCTGCTTGCATAAAATACTGGAAGAACATGGAAAAATATCAAATAGCTGACAACATATGTCTTCAAAGACATGGATAGATGTATATATAACCCTTTGAAAAATAACCTAATTCACAAAACGTCTGTTAACAGCTCATCAATGAAACAGCACTTTTTCAACCAAAAACAAGAATCCACAATTTTTCAAACAATAAACAATGGAAAACACTGAAGAAAACCTAGAAACACAACCCTAAACCACAATACTACCCTGCAAAATCCACCCCAAACCAAAACCCCAACCACGAGATGAGTTAACCTCAATTCATCAACCAACCACACTTCTCAAAACTAGCCTAGTTTAAACACAATCAAATTACCACGTTGTTTCGGAGGCCGCATGTCTCTATTAAAACCACAATAAATAACTAGAAAACTTTGAAATTTCAACTAGTTTCGCGTGAAAACTTGTACTTAAAGACAGCAGTTTCAGAAAGGTATGTTGCGATCCACCTATTGAGAACGGCTCAACAAGTTACAGTTAACTTTCACATAGAAACGGACAACGTGGACATAAGAGAGAGGAAGAAGGAAAATGTAGAGAGGAAGTGGTGGAACGAGGAAGGAGAAGGTGGGAGAGCGGAAGGAGAAGGTGGGAGAGAGTGAAGGAGTAGGAGGAGGAAATTCACAACCAGTTATATCTGGTAACTCTACATCACATACAGCGGCCGTGGCAGTAGTTGAGTTACCTTGATGGTAAAAAACAAAAAACTCAAGTGAGCTTCAACTCAGTCTATACTGTACCGGTAGAACAACAATTCTTCTCACACATTTAACGTGAATTTTCTACAAACTAAAACAGAATCTTCACAATCTTTCACTCCTAAACATTTTCTAGCAGTGAGTCGACATAGAACGATTGGAAAAAACTAGATTGTCAGTTTGACACCGTTCAAACGTTGATAACCTCTTTGTTATCAGTGGTTTGAGTATCGTTGTTGTGTTGCAAGAAACTTGATACAAGAGTGGGTTGAGTATCGTTGTTGTGTTGCAAGAGACTTGATACAAAAGTTGGTTGAGCATCGTTGTTGTGTTGCAAGAAACTTGATACAAAAGTGGGTTGAGCATCGTTGTTGTGTTGCAAGAAACGTGATACAAAAGTGGGTTGAGCATCGTTGTTGTGTTGCAAGAGACTTGATACAAAACTGGACGACAAACAATGATAAGATGTTGCGTTGCAAGATAATTGATACTGTACTGAGGTCCACGTTATAATGACAGTATTTGATTAACATAGATGTTGCTATCCTTGTCTATCAGTCAACAACGCAGAGAGCGCTATCCTTTTCTAGCTCCGCAATGGTTCCAGATCGTTTTCTAACAATGTAGTCTAAATATAATTCAACTTAATCTCAATTAAGAATTTATTATTTAACCATTGAAAAATAGATTCTCTCGAGGAATAAAATGCAATTATTTTAAGCAAGAATGATCAGTAAATATTACTTCACCGACAATATCTATGATTCTTTGACTTCTTTCGTTAGGCTACTCTTGAATAGAAATAAAAATGAAAATCTAAGTACCATTTTTTAGAATAAGTAAACAAAAAAAGAGTACTTAGATTTCTATCGTTTTTTACTGAGGGTGATGCCACCTAAACTCCAGACTTGTGCGTTTTTAATAGGAAGGATTATGACGATTATGATGAACCTACAGCTTTGGTGGGTTCCAAACCACCAGGAAACGCTTCTAAACTAGTGATATTTAGCGGACTGAATAAAAAGACTGCAGATTGTCCAACCACAGATTTAATAAAATCGAGATACCGGTTTCGGTTGTTACACCATTATTTAGCTCTGGTGAACTCAGTTTAGCAGGCGCATCCATCATAGATGGATCGATGTATATTACGTCTGGTTGGCCTCAACGGCGTCAGACAAGTCAAAGTGCTAGCAAAAGCAAGACACCATTAATGTTTACATGAATTTTATATCTATAGTGAGGTTCACGTTATGACAGTATTTTTTCAACTTTGGTTTTGCTATCCTTGTCTATCATTCGACAAAGCCGGTGGTACTACCTTATCTAGGTCCACAACGATGCCAATTATGTTTTTGACGGTGTAGAAATATAATTAATTAATAGAGAGAATCGGCATCGCTATTCTCCTATCTTTATCCACTGCCATTATAAAGTGGACCTCACTATAGTATATAATTACTATTTGTCTTTGACTCTATTACAGTAGTCAAAATAGTCCTTCAGACTATAAAAGCACTCCTCCTTTAGAAATAATTTCAAACTTCGTTTAAACTCCTTCATCCTTAATATTTCCCCGCAACCGAATTGGTAATACTTGGTAAATCTTTCTACCAATATAACTAGGTTTTTCTTCATACAAGGTCAATCTATGATACTTAGAGATTCTCTTATATCTATCTTAACTAATCTGATCGATAAGATACTAACGCCACCCCCAAACGCTACTCTCTTGCTTTCAATGATATTACAAACAAAACTGATCAACTCAACTCTATTCAGCCAGGTTCAAGTTCGCGTGATCAGTCTTATATTTTATCACTTCAAAAGATTGACACATGACAAAATATCAATATGTGTACTTATGGGTCGATGACCTAATAATCATGCATTATTCAATTACTGTTAGTACATAATACCCTAAAAAACACAGTTGGATGCAAGTTCGAGTTATTTATTGGATAAAGCTGGAATCGCACACAACTTACAGTGACAGTGAGAATATAATTCTCACGGATTCTAATTGGACTACTCACACTCAGCCCGGCCGGGCGAGTGTGAATAATTCCATAAGAACTTATGAGAATTATATTTTCACTGTTCACTGTCTCCGGTGTATGCGAATCCAGTTTAATGCAAGTGCATAGGATAGAAGACAATCGAGTTGAACTACTATCACCTCCCATTTCAGTACAAAATTATCACCCATTTGAAAAAATTCTCATGTTCAAAAAAGTGTCACTATGCTGTGACAACGAGCCGAATTAATTTTTTTTAGTGAATTGGCAATGCATAGCAAAACTTAGCCTACTGTGAATTGTTTTCTATAGACTACAAGAGTAACTCTGGAAACCGAAAATAGCCCACAAGCATCATTATTATTAAATTACGAAAAAAACATCGATGTCAATAACACTGAATCATATACTACTACAATAGTGAGGTGCACGTTATAATGGAAGTGGAGAAAGATAGGAGAAAAACGTTGCCGACCTCTGCCTTGACAATGCCTTCTATAGACGGTAGCTGATACAGGTTTATTGATGTAATATTAACTGTTCATTCTCGTTTAAAATAAAAAATTATATTTTATTAAGCAAGAAATTATATTTTTCAATAATTATCAAAATGAATTTTCATAATTTTGATGAAATATTTTGTTAATTATTTATTCTACATTGTTAAAAGACGATCTGGCAACAGAGCAAAGCGAGAAAGAGATGGTGCTACCCGCTTTGTTGAATAATAGACAAGGATAGCAATACCATTGCTAATCAAACACTGCCATTATAACGTGAACCTCACTATAGCAACAATTATATGAAATCTATAGTGAGGTCCACGATATAATGGCAGTGTACAATTCAATTCTTTATTTCCAAAATAAACAACGTAACCAATAAAGGTTAATAAATCAAACACAATCATATAACAAGCAAATGAAATAAAACTAATTACCCAGAACTAAAAAACTAAATAATGTTGACAATAATGTTTCTGTCCTTGTCTATCAAGCATCAAAGCGGTTAGCACCATTCTTTCTCGCTTTGCTCTGTTTCCAGATCGTCTTTTAACAATGTAGAATTACTAATTGATAGAATAATTCATATTAATTATTAATTATTAATTAATAGGCCTATTTCAATTAATTATCTAATCAAGTAAATAGAAGCAATTATTCAATTATGAATTAATAGATGAATTAATGAATTAATAATAAAATTATGAATTAATAATTAATAGATGCAATTATGCAATTAATGAAAAAATAGAATTTATTTCTTAAAAATATAATTAATTATTTTAAACGAGAATGAACATTACATAAATGAATATTACATTAATAAACCTGTCAGCTGCCGTCTATAAAAGACATTGACAAAACTGAGGTTCGGCAACATTGTTCTCCTATCTTTCTCCACTGCCATTATAACGTGGACCTCACTATAGGAAGGCTATAAGGCTGATCAAGTAAATAGGGTTTCAAATATATGGTAGTATTAGCATCAATGTCTTTCTCAAAGTTATTACGGTTTTGTAATAGCTAATTATTACTATTATGTAAGTTGAATATTAGAATGGAAATTAATGGAATATAATGGAAATTAGTATTTGATCAAAATCCTTACTGAAAATTTGATGGAGAATCCTCCTCATTATAACTTAAATATTTGAATCCTGACTTGAGTCCGATTCTCTTGATAATAAGCCCCTCATCCTTATGCAACTCCTAAGCTCTGTGAATTGGCTAGTGGCCAATACATGTGGAACGTTCTTCCAAAATATTTGGAGTAAATTTTAATGTTTTTTTGGGACGAAAAAGTATGTTTAACAGAGTAAACATTGTTAGAAACTGTTGATAGAAAAGGAAGCATTTTACCCATCAGTTTTTGTAAGTGGAGTACATCTTAGTGACAATAGTATATCCACAATTATTCAACAATATTTTTATTAGTTATAAAGTTGCCTCAATCTTTTTCAGTAATTAAATTACAATTTTTAAGTGACTATACAATGACAATATACCTACAGTGACCATCACATTTCATTAATCAACTTTTTAGGAAAGCCAAATATTATCCCCTTATTCATTGATTCTTTTGGCCAATTTACTATAAACCTATAACAGCAAGAGGGCTTGAAACTATGGAATTTGTTTCAGTATTCCTTTAATGCCACATTGAATTGATTTTTAGGTGCGGTACCGATAAGCTATTAACAATAAATTGAATTCCTTTATGAAATAAATTATAATTTTCTTACTTAGTTAAAAACCAAAACTGACTGAACTGTCGTACGACCTTCGCCGTGACCGTTTTCTGACGTGTCCTTGTGGTCTATGTGATCACATTATGGACCTAAAATACTTATATTGACAGTTTTTAAATGAAAGGTGCAATTCTTTAGCAGCGACTCGAGACGCGCGTCTACAAACGCGTGGTTAGAGCCGACGCGGCTAGAGCATATAACCAATAAATCAATTAGATTCAATGATTCATTGGATACCTATCGTCAAAACAAGATAGTAGCAAACATTTCTATTTCATCTGCCGCCATAACGTTCATACAACAAAAAGATATCCGTGAGTCATCGAATCTAATAAATTTATAGGTTATGTGCTATAGCTCTAACTTGTATTTTGAGACGCCACTAGGGAATTTCATATTCAAGGTTCTATTTCCAAGCCGCGACTGTTACAACGCTGTTTCAACTGCTATAGTAGACAATTAAATTATAGGCTATGTACAGTAATAGACTACAGCCGTTGATAAAGTCATCGCCTCAGCATTTTGGCACATTCGCTGGCCAATCCTGCAATGTGACCAGTGCTTAATGAAGGCAAGCGGTGGCAAACCACCATACCAAAGGGCATTCAATGTTCTTTACATAACATCGACATTGGCCTTTATTCGGCCGAAATGTAGATGCGGCATTAGGAATTGGACATTCAACCTATTGTTCCGATTGTCGACATACACTCTGAATGAACACCTGATTGGCTAAGATATTCAGATATTGTTGAGAATTAGCCATTAACCAATCAGAGAACAATTCTGAGTGACGATCAACAATCGATAAGTGTAAAAACAGCCAATACAAAAACACGATTTGTATGAGTCATAAACTCAATAAATCTTACATGTCAGGCAGTTATTTCAATTTAAAATTTGTTCACCAAGATAGTAATTTTCTTTAGAAAGAGGAAATTTTTTATTATTCAGTTTGTTGTATTGTTCAAATAGTAAACATCTGTCCAAGTTGTAAACAGAGATTAAGATATGTACAACAATGTAACATGATAACACAGAACGGTACGCTATTTTAATGAACAAGTTTAATCATTTGATAATCAATAGTAATCAACAGACAACAGGTTATCTAATACTTGTCAAACTGTATTAGAATAATTATACAGATGAATGACAAGCATTTGAACACAAAGTTGAATAAGAACTAAATTTTTCAGACATTAATTTATACTGTGATAAGTCAATACCGTATTACAGAGTCAAATCAACATTTCGATCAAAGAGAAATTGATGAAACCACACATTTTCTATGATGATGTGAGAATAGAGTTCCAAAGTCCATAAATTTGGCAGAAGAAACAATGCAATCAAAAACCATGGCTTTAGTACTATGACTCAGAATCCTAACCTACATTCAACACTGACATGTAATTGGCCATAGTGAGAGAACAATGACTGAAACTGTATACAAATTTGATGAATTACTGACCATTCGTCACCGGCGTTTCTGCATTTTCAGCAGTTTCTACAGGTGGCTTGGAGTCAGTTTGTGAAGGAGGTGTAAAGTTGAACGAAGGCACAAATTCGGCTGCGTTAACGTTTAACGTGAAAAACTTTGCCGACATATCGTTTGCTTCTGCGTTATCGTCAGCAGCGGCATCGGCTTGCTGTTCCCACGAATCGGGAGGTCCGGTGTTTGCCATTATTTATAACTAATAATCTATTGTCAAACAATTTACCACTAAAAATAATAATGTTTCACTGGTTCAAGTCCCTCATGCGTTCCTACTCTAGGATTCTGCTTCCTAAACCGGAAGATAATGGCAAATGGCACCAGCACAGCTGCAAAATTGGTAAGCAGAAATTTGTTTTTTGACAACCCTTGAGATCCGGAAGATTTATTCATAATTCAAGAAATAAAATAGACAATAATGTAGAATATACTTATTTAAAGACATAATGTGATAAATGCATGATAGGTTCTTGTCTGCTAATATTTTTATATAGGTCGAAAAAATCATATTAAAAGTCGATTTTGGATGATTGATTGCATATTTTGATTTTTTTCATTTTTAAAAGTATATCAAAATATATTTTTTATCAATTCTCAAAATATATAACCAAGAATAAAATTGGCAGCCGTATTTGTTCCCGGGAGATTTGAAATTAAAAATAGTGTATAGCTCTGAAATTTGATTCAGATTTTACGACATTACAGAGACAATTGGATGTTCAACTCGAAAAATTAATGTAATTTAACATCTTCTACATTTTTATTAATCTATAAAATTAATTAATTGTAGTTTTATCTAGTGAATTTTGGAATAAACGATAAAATTTGACATAACTCATAGGATTTTGAGAATTTTATTGCCTGTAAGGTGCTGCCATCTACAATCAGTTTTGAATTTGTGTCACCGTACTGTGCTGCCATCTGCAATTCGTGTCGATTGATGAACTAAAATTAAACACAAGGATTTGCATTGAAATTTCTTCTCAGTTGCTCAGTTCTCAGTTTCTCTCTAGAACATTCTAGATCAAGGCGATTGTTGAGTGTTTATAGTATTGCGTGAAGTGTTTTCAAACGAAAATTAATTCATTCGTGATTCACGTATTGATATGTTTCGTGAACGACCTAGGACGCGGTTAAGTGATCGAATTCGAGGTAAATCTGGGGACGAGGTATTTCAAGAATTACGCCAGGAGCTAGATAAGGATAGGAAGATGTTTTTCGATTCTAACCCAAATTGGGGATTTACACCGGCGAGCTCTGCTTTTTCTAGAGTAAGTAGGATTGTGAGTTAAAAAGTGTTGTATAACTGAATGAAATAAACATTGATTCATGTATTTTGCTGCTTTTTGACTGAAACTGAGACTTGCAAGCACTAGTGTTGTCATTATTGTGTGTTTTGTTGCGTTTGAAAAATTGCCTTCCATGCTGGTTTTGTTCAGGTGAGTCATAATCACATGCGGAATCTTCATTTTAGACTTCATTTCACTTTCCTTTAATTGTTTCAAATCAATTTACTTGTTACACATGATCCAAATCAGATTCAAGTACAACCTATTTCAGTACCGCACCTAGCAAATACTTTAACCTTGACATTATTAGGTACGGTACTCAACACTTACATGCACCTTTATCTAACAACAGATTAATAATCTATTCAAAAACAAATGAATAATAATCTTATCAATTATTCAATACCTATATAATCGACAACATAGCACACATTGCCAGATAAACCTAATTTAACCTCTCAATTGATCAATATTATTGGTATTACTCTATGTTTGGCACCTTATGCATTAGCTAATTGAATGCTTAGACAATGGAATTTGAGCTGCCAGTGTAACCAATTTAATTAACAACAAGCCTAATTATCAATTAGATTTAGCGCAATATCTGTTTTAAGTAACTGGAGCATGTGGTCTATCTTGGAAGGGTGTTAATTTCTTATTTAGTAGCACTAACCGTACAATACTGTACACACTTTTTAGTGTGTACCGTACTTTAAAACTCATAGAACAATAATATTTTTCAGCTAGAGGTGTTCTGAAATGTGTAATGGTTTTCTTTTTCATTACAACTTTAGTGTTTTTTGTCAATAGGTAGCCTATTGCATATTCTTAGTATGTGTAAAATAAGCTTAGCATTCTGAATCAACTATAGAAAAATCATGCACAAGGTTCCCATGTTTATTCTATGATAACACTCAAGAGATTGATTGCAAACTAGGTCTAGGTACATACATCAACCCAAACAAACTGTCTGGTTTAGATGTCTAGAATTATTTGACAAGGTACCGGTATTATAGTTGAGGTATAGAGAGTTCAGGTCAGGTCATAATTTGATGAAATCGTATGACGAAATCAATCCAGAGTAAAGACTGGTCATGGATGGAAAGAAAATTGAATTGAATTAAAGTGTTTGAGGTCCCCAAAAATCTCCTAATATTGACAATAAGATGGGAAAGCAACAATATATTTGAAATGGTTTAGTAGTCATTTGTTTCCAAAACATTGATCATTTAAATATTTTTCCAAGAAAGAACCACTTGAAGAAAGTTATTTTTTACTTGACACAACTATTCAGATAGAGTTGTCAACTAACTATTCAAATCCCACTCTCATCATTGATATAGATTTTAGAAAAAAACATGTTTTTCTTTTCAAATAATCAAAGCTTTAGCTACGAACTGTGTGCTTTCTTGAATAGAACTCATCTAGTGCTATGATCTGAGCTCATATCTATCTCAGCTTACTAACAAAATGTTTGTGAATATTAACTGAAAATGATTTGATGCACCCAGAATTAGCAAATGAAATGCCTACACCTTAATAGCTTAATGAAGAAATAGGCTATAATCAGTTACTGCATTTTTGTTTGTGTGGAGTCTCCTACAAAAAGGTTCTGGTCTGAATATATAATTTGAGCTCTCAATTGGCCTTAAGACTGTCCATACTTCAGCCGGGACCGACAGTTCAACGCGTAAGAACTATGAAAGGTGGCGACCGGCGTATCTTCATACCAAAGTGTTTCACTTGTTTTCTAAGTTGTTTATTTTTGTGAGAGAATAATTTTTTTGGAATTCTAAATTGGATAAGTTGTTTGGTTTCGGTGCATAATTATTGTGTCATTTGTTGAGCGGCTGTTGGGTGTGGCAAGCCTTGTTATGGTATGCCTGCTTTGCATTATTCTGCCAGCTGTATATGTGGCCCACATTGAAGGAGGGGCTCCCTCGTTCACCCACAGAACTACTGCCTTTTCAATAATTGTTCGTTTCATTTTTGTTTTCCATTTTTTCTTGAGGTTTCTTATTTTTTATTTAGAGCCCATTGTTTTTTCTGAGGACACATAATGTGTTATGTGCTCCTGTTTTTACTAGATCTTTCACCTTCAAGAACATTTCTTTTAAGAGTTTACCAGAGATTGATAATGATCATCATAGAGATGTAGAAACTGAAAACGGTGCCTTGATTTTTTATAATTCTGTGGTTTTGACAATATCTAGTCTTTCAATTAAGTAGAAAAAGTAGCCACTATATCACCTCCAAAACTACTGAAAAAACGTCGCCTCTACTTCAATTTAATTGTGTTTTGCTTTATTGTACTTACTTTATTTTTATCAATTTTAATATTCTGAATTCATTTTCAATTTTCCAAGGTATTCTCTCATCTCTTCTACCTCTGCATCACATTCTTGGATAATATTTATTCCCTCACCAGTACTTTTTCAGTATAATTATTTTCCCCTTCCGTCTTCTCCTCTCAATTTTTCCTTCTCCTCTATCTTCTCATCTTCTCTTTTATTTTTCTTCTTTCTACTCCTCTTTCTTCTTCCCTCTTCTTCTCCACTTTCTTCTTTGTCACCTCTTAATATTTCTCCTCATTCCTCTCTTTCTACCCACACCCTTCACCTCTTCCATCTATTTGATTGCCTTTCTCTTCCATCCTTCATCACCTTTTATATTCTTCTTCTTGTCCTCATCCTTACTCTATCTCTTCCTGTTTCGTTTTCGTTTTCTCTTCTTTTTTAATTAATTTTCCACGATTATCTATCACTTTCTCTTATTATCTTCTTTCTCCTCTTCCTCTTCCATCTTTTCTTGCTCTCTCCACTCCGCTTCTCTTCTCCTAACCTTCATCTTTCTTTTATTCTTGATTTTATCCACAACTCTTTTTCACCTGTTCTTAATGTTTTTCCACCTGTCCACCACCTATTCTTCAATTCCCTTCTACTTTTCTTCCTTATCATATTTTTTCTCAGCTCGTCTTCTTCTTCTACCAACTTCTCACATCTCCATATTCATCCTTTTTTTCAATCTTTCTCATCAGTCCTTTCTCATCTTTCGATCTCTTCTATCTCGCCCCGTTTAGTCTTTCTCTCTTGTTGGTCTACTCTCTCTCTCTCCTACTCCTCTTCCTCTCCAAATCGTTTCGCACGTGGCAAACCTTTCAAATTCTTTTAAACTCTATCTCAAAAATTGTTTTAATTCTGAATGACACCAATAGCGTTGGTAGTCTCCAACAACTTGTTACTTAAATTCTCTACACTTCTTTTTCATTTCTGTCAAATTGTGTGGGTTTCAGTCTGATTTTTATTCGTGCAATTTTGAATCTATCTCTCTCTCCCTCTCCATTTTCTCTCATTCGTTTCGGTCTCTTTGTGGCACCATCTACGAATTGTGTGTGAAAGGTAACAATTTCAACAAACGTTTGAATAACATTAAAGTTTAGACGTTTTTGTCTGTTTTTTACTGCAATTTCTTTTCAACATTTTTGCAACACTTAAATCTTTTTTATTGTTAGTTTAATCTTCCTATACCTGATGTGGTTGGTGGGCGACTGGAACTATAATGTGGGCTAAAATGGAGTGAAAGTCGAGCCATGTGATAATTTGAATTTATAATTTTGAGGCTGCATGTTGGTGGCTTCTAAATGGCCCATCTACTTTCTTCACTTGTTTTACATGGTTTCTTTGATATGATTTGCGAATTTTAGCTGCAAAAATAATTATCAATTTTTAATTATGAAGACAGCATAATTTAAAATTGAAAGTTTTCAATACACTTCGTCGACTTTCTTATTTTTCAATGATTAAATACTGTATTATTAAATAAAAATACTAAGAAATTGTCAATAATAAAACTGAGTTTATTAGAGATTGACAATGGAGTAACAACCGAAAACCGGTCTTTCTAAGTATTAATTAATCTGTGGTTTTTGACAATTTCTTAGTATTTTTATTTAATATGAATAATTACCACAATATCAAATTCTCAACTACACAAAAAGATTAAATATTACTTTTTCATGATCGAGATGCTACCCAACACTGTACAGCCATAAAAGGTAATTGGGCGGGCGAAGCCTGCCTCCCAGCTGGAGCGCGAAGCGCGGAGGCTGCTAACCCACCCTACTGGGGGTGCAGGGGGCGAGGCCCCCTACCGAGCGCGAAGCGCGAGTGATAGACAAGGATGGCAACACCAATGTTAATCAAATACTGCCATTATAACGTGGACTTCTGTTTATTAATAGATAAAGTGAAAAACTCCAATAATATGTGTGGCATTGGAAACGTTTTACACATTTTCATAAATCTGTTCTTTACATTTACATACGGTTCTGTATTATTTGTTTTCCCATACATTGTGTTTTCCTTTGAAAATGTGGTCATTTGCATAAAACCTGACGCAATCAAGGTTAACATAGACTTGGTCGTTTCAACGCAAATAGCAACATAGTCTCACTGTTCACTGTTAAATTTCATCATTCGTTGAATGGGCAACAATGATGATAATCATTAGAGGTGCTGTCAGTGTAAAGTAGATTTTATAGTGAGGTCCACGTTATAATAGCAGTGGAGAAAGATTTGTAAATAACAAATAGTGAGTAGGTTTTTGATTCTGTATTCAAATTTTTTAAATAAGTGCAATATTTCTTAAGTTTTTAATTTATTGTGATACATTCTGTGATTTATTTAGAGTATAAAATCAACCTTCGAAATTCAAAACTTTAAATCATCATTCCTGGACCGAAAATCAAGTGACAAAGCAGTGTAAGATTATATATAACCTTATCTATTGGACAACATCAACATTTTATCAAAATTTTTGGAGAGAAAAATAGTACAGGCTCAGCCTAGTTTTTCCTCCAATGTCATAATTGTATTATGATTATAGTATTTTATACAATAAATGAATAAATAAATAAAATAGGAGAACAACGTTGCCGAACCTCTGTCTTGTCAATTCCTGACTTCTATAGACGGTAGCTGATGTAGGTTTATTGATGTAATATTAACTGTTCATTCTCATTTAAAATAATCATTTATATTTTATTAAGCAGTAGGTCACATTTTTCAATAATTTCATAATGAATTTACATAATTAAGATGAAATATTTTGTTAATCAATTATTAATTCTACATTGTTGAAAGACGATGTGGCAACAGAGCAAAGCGAGAAAGATATAGCGCTATCCGCTTTGTTGAATGAAAGACAAGGATAGCAATACCATTGCTAATCAACACTGCCTCACTATAGTGTAGTTGTTAACATTTTTGACACTCCTCATCACGCACTGAAATATTATGCTAAATATTTTGATAATATCCTACTAGATGTTGAGTTCTGTAATATGCTGTAGGCTAATCTCCTTTATCTATCTATCTACAGTACATAATAAAGGAGAGAATCCTCTTATAGCCTACATGTAGGGGATAGGAAAGTCACGAATCACGCATCATCACGTCTGAACAACTGGACTGATTAACGTTTCGTTTCGGAGCTAGAAAAGAATAGCGCCATCTGCTTTGTCGAATGATAGACAAGAATAGCAACACCAATTTTTAACAAATATTGCCATTATAACGTGGACCTCACACCATAGGAGATTCGGTGGAATTTGTGAATTTGAAATTGTGTGAAATAATTGAATAGACTTGAAACGTTGTCAAAAATCCAACGTTCACTAAATTGAGACTTTTTTGTGGAATAGGTTGTTATGCATTGTAGTAGACCCTAATAGGATGTGATGTGACTGTTGGCTTTCTTATGTAATAAAGGTGAAAAGGCAAGGGTAGTAAATGGCAATGTTTTCTAGTAATTGATTAGACAGGGTAGACGCTAGTTGTTTCTTTCTCTCTTGCTCTTTCTTTCTGTCTCTTCCTCTCACCCCTGCATTTTCTCACTCCCTCTCTTATCTTTTTCCCAACTCATTATCTCTCTCTATCGCTAATTTTCTCTAAACGTATTCTTGATCCACTTGTATTCTATTGCATTACAGTATTTACGTTCTCTCTTGGCTTCTTATTTTTTCTTGTACCTTCAATTTTTGGTTTCTTTCTTTCTATCATCTCTTTCTGTTTCTCTATTTTCTCCTGTATCCGTCTCTCATTGTTTCCTTCTTTCTTTCTTCTTCAGTTCTCTATCCTTCTCTTGTTCCCTTTTTAATTTTTCTCTTTTTTCTCTTCTCCCATTTTACTTTCATTGCTCTTACTTCTCTATAAAACCCTCTCTAAAACTATTCTTATTGTACATGTTTCTTTCACGTTGTTAGTTCACCTTATATTCCTTATTTATCATTATATTATATTTATCATTCTGCCTCTTCCTCTCATTTTCATTTTCCTTACTCCTTTTCTTATCATTTCATTTCTCATTGTTCTTCTTCCTCCACTTCCCATTACTCTTCTTCTCTCTTAATTTTCTTTCTCACTTATCTTTGATAGAATACAATCCTTCTATTCTTTTCTTCTCCATTTCACTTCTCGTCTTCTAGTATTTGTCTTTCATTGATTCATTACTACCCTTTCGTCTTAACCATTTTCTTTCCATTGATTCCTTTCTCTCTCTTAATCTTACTTTAACCTCCATTCTCTCACTGTTTCTATGTATCACTCTATCTCTCTCTCTCTCTCTCTCTTTCTCGATTCTGATATTTATAGTATTATTTGTATGAAATGTAAAGGGTTGTGTGGCATAGAGGACCTGTAGTCCTAACTCCGCTCTCAATAAAGGCAATCAATCAATGTCTCTCTCTCTCTCACTGTCACAGATTCTTCTCTCTTTGTTCAACCACTTGACTGTAGTCAGTGCCGCATCTAGCTAACAAATCCTTGAACTTTACTAAATGAGATCGGCTCTCCTACCCTCCTCCATACACCCCGCTTCTCCTCACCGCCCTCCTGCCCTGTTCTAAACAATGGTTACCCCTCCCAACCCTCAAAACTCACCCCCACCCCACACAGTTTTCCGCCAATTACTGTCGATCTAATCTACCTGATTTACTACACACTGCAGTCGCTAAGTGTTGCAAAAAATCATTGGTTCACTATTATAGTGGGGTCCACGTTATAATGGTAGTATTTTATTAACATTGGTGTTGATATCCTTGTCTATCATTCGACAAAGCAGATAGCGCTATCCTTTTCCAGCTCTGCAATGTTGGCTGATCGTATGTCAACAGTGTAGAAATATGATTAATTTACAAAATATTCAATCTCAATCATGAAATTTCATTATTAAATCATTGATATATCAAATCAAATATATTTTATTTGTCAAAAAAATATATTTGATCACTTTAAACAAGAATTAACATTTAATATTACATCAGATCATAGAGAAACAATAAGTAGATATCCCATGATATAAGGCGTTTATGTCGCAATTTTTACTGTTATCTCAAGCCGATAGTCCACATAGCTCTTTCCCGTGAAGCTTTATGACGCTGGTAGGCTCTCATAGTGTGCCGTTCATACACTCTTACCCGGTCAAAACAGTAAAAATCGACAATAATCGACAGTAATCGGCTTGAGATAACAGTAAAAGTTGCGACATAAACGCCCTATACCATGGGATATCTACTTACGCTATTGTTTCTCTATGATCAGATATACCGGTATCAGCTATTCCCTATAGAAGGCAGTGGCATGGCAGAGAATCGGCACCGCTGGTCTCCTATCTTTCTCCACTGCCATTATAACGTGGACCTCACTATAGTCTGAAGTATCGCTCCTTATTCCAGTGTCGAATGAAATTTGAGATGCACATGTTCCCGTTTCCTGATGTAGTAAATTCTATTGGATGTAAGGCAGTTTAAGGTCCTTGGCCTTTGTCAAGGCTTACTACAAATCTTAGGCTCTTTTACGGTTTATAGGCTAACTATGAGAGTAGGCTGTTTTATTTCCCAGTATATCTTTATATAGTTTGATTTTATGCACTGTGTGTATTCAGCTGAAGCTAAACTGTTTCTTCTGATAAATTGTATATCTGTTTTTGCTGGACTATATGCACTCCTAGGCCCTTTAATCTATAGCCTGTATATCTGTATTTAGCTAGACTATATATACACTGTTGAACTGTTTAATCCAAAGCCTGTATATCTGTATTTACTGGACTTATGCACTGTTAGGCTGTTTAATCTGAAGCCTGTATATCTGTATTTAACTGGACTTATGCACTGTTAGGCTGTTTAATCTGAAGCCTGTATATCTGTATTTAACTGGACTTATGCACTGTTAGGCTGTTTGATTTAAAGCCTGTATATCTGTATATTATAATATAGTTGGTTTTATTTCTATGTAAATAAGCTGAGCAAGGCGCCAGGATATTGCGAATAAAATTTTGAGCTAAAAATAAATTGAATAACGATCAGCTGAGTTGAGAGGGCGGATACTCTTTCTTTCTTTATTCTATGCTTCATCTTCTTTCCGTTTTCTTCTGCTTATTCTTGATCTTTTCGTTTTCTATCTTCAGCTTCACCTTTCCATCCGTTTTCTTTCTTCTGCTTCTTGTTTTTCTTCCCACTTTCTGTCTCCTGCTTCTTCTTCTCCTCTGTGTACTCTTTATTCGTCTCCGTTGTTATCATTGTCTCTCAGTCTCTGTTTACTTTCTTGTTTCAAGTTTCCCGATTGTCTCTTTTTAATTTTGTAGTATTTTTCTATTCTCTAAGATTTCATTATCTCGTTCTATCTTTTCCCTTCTCAAATTGTTCATTAATTTATTGCTTCTTTATCACCTTTTGCTTTTTTATATACTCTTATCCTTCTTCTCCATGCACTCCTCTTTCTTTCTTGCTTTGCTCTCACATCTCATACATTTTACTCCTTTCCCCTTACATTCTTTCTCCTTCTCCTTTTCCTTGTTCTTCTCCTTTTCTTGCCCTTTTCCTTCTCCCTCTATCCTGTTTCTCCTAAATTTTCTTCATCTTTTCCTTTTTCGCCTCATCCTTCTCTTGTTTCGTCTTCATTTTTTTCTCTTTCTTCTTCTCCTTCTATCACCTCCCCATTCTCCTTCACCTCACCCTTCTTCTCCATCGTCTTTTTCTCCCTCTCCTTCTTTTCATCATACCTCAACAATCTACATAATATTATACTGATGTTCCTCATCTCATACATTTCCTTTCTAAAATTTTTATCACTCTTCTATTGTAATAGATTTTTACTGATTTATTTCTCCCTTTTACTGTTATTCCATTACTCTTTTTCTTACGCCCTCCTACTCTTATATCAATCTTCTTCTCTGCTTTTTTTATATTCTTTTGGTTTTCCCCACTGTGATTTAGTAACCAATATTATGCTTATTCTATATTTGCATTATAAATATTCAACCTTCTTTGTGCTTCTTACAATCTCATGCATCGTGATCTTCAATTTTTCTCTCTGTCTATTGTTTTTATCTTCCTGTCATATTTATTTCATGTTAACTATCCTATTCAACAGGATTCATCCAATCCTTTCCATTTTCCTCTCTTTCTGTTCCTTCTTCGTTGTTCCTTAACTTCTCTCCTTGTTTCACATCCTCATGTTTAACAGGATTTATTTATATCTTTCCATTTTCCTCTCTTTCTGTTCCTTCATCGTTGTTCCTTAACGTCTCTCTTTGTTTCACATATCCTCCTTTTCACACATCTTGATCTGGTAGAATCCTTTGACTGCTCCAAGGTTTTCAAAATATGAGTGTTTTCGTTTGTTCACATGTGTAGGTTTGTTTGTGTGACATTGACTCAAAGATGTGAATTATTAGAGTACATTTGTATGCTTCCTTGTCGTCTAAATCTAGAGTAGTAGTTGTGAATTTTGATTTTTGACACTGAAATCCATCCGGTCGTAAACTTGGTCAAATTTAGTCATTCTTTGTTGAATAGTGTCTTAGTTCTAGTAAACAAAATGGTATTTCTCATTCATTTCAGTTTTAAATTCCTTGTTTTTTTTGTAGTTTGAGTTGAAGATTGGTGGGTGTTTTATAATGTGATAAACAAAATACTATTTTCTTACATTTTTGTACAACATTTTATGTTTTTCTTGTAGCATAAATTTGGACGTTGGTGGGTGTTGTCTCTGTCAGCTAAATGAATTTATGTTTGTAGGTTCGTTTTAGAGCCTAATAACTTATAAACTTAGTAGATAGGATGACTGTATAGGGTGCTGAGATATTAATTGACCGAGCGAAGTGAGATCTAAGATTCACGTCGACGGTTTGACATTTCTCTTAATGTTTGAATGTTTATATGTTTACGGCGAAACGCGGTAATAGATTTTCATGAAATTTGACAGGTATGTTCCTTTTTTGATTGCGCGTCGACGTATATATAAGGTTTTTGGGAAATTTAGCATTTCAAGGATAATATAAAAGGATAAAGGAGCCTCCTTCATACGCCAATATTTGAGTAAAAATCAGACTATAGAATTATTCATCATAAATCAGCTGACAAGTGATTACATAGATGTGTGGAGAAGCCAGTCTATTGCTGTATTTCCATAAGGTCTATAGTTTCAATCAGGTACTTGTGTATGAGAATACTGCGTGAGGTCTACTGTTCACAGAACTACTAGTACTAGAGAGGCGTCCTTTCTGTAGGTCTGTTCTAGGTTCTAGGTCGATTAATCTGTTTTTGATCCACTACTTTATTGCTTCTGAATAGCCTTCACTGCAAATTCCGTGCAAATGTTGTATACATTTAGATGGATTTCATGAATTAAATTACAGTTTATCGTTGTTGCCTTATTAGTTGTTCAGTTTGGATTTTTGAAATTAATGTCCTTTGCATATGATGATATTCTTTGCTTCATTCTCTCACTAATAAAATTAGGTTCACTAATAAATATTGTCGTGCTCAGAACAGCTGTTTTTTGTGTTTTTTCAATATAATATTTCCGGTTAGCATTGACCTTGAGATTGTCTCATCAGCTGATTGAGAGATCAGTAGGCCGCAAAATGTGTCACAACCTCTCATTAATTTCATCTCACTTTTCCTTGCTATCTCTCTCTCTTCTTATCTCTATTCGTCTACTCCTGTCTTTTTCTCCTCTACTTGATGTTCTTCTTTTCTTCTCCATCTCCTCTTCATATTTTGATATCTCTCACTTTATTTCTCAGTCTCTCTCTGTCTATCTGTCTCTCTTTCTCTTTCTCTCACACACACACTCTTTCTCTCTCTCTCTCTCATACTTTTCTCTCTCATTCTGTCACTTTTTAGCCAGTATATATTGTAACATACATGAATAAAGAACTCTAATCCCTCTCTCTTTCTCAGTCTCTATCTGTCTCTCTTTGTACCCTTCTAGCACTCTCTCTCTCACTCTTTCAACCATTTAGGGTTGTATGGCAGAGAGGACTTACAGTCCCAACTCCGCCACTAATAAAGTAAATTATTCAATTCAATTCGCTCTCTCGCTCTCACTCTCTCTCCCTTCCTCTGAATTACGTCAATATTCTGTAATCATCACCAATATTGTCCTTGTCAGACTAATGATAACACACGTGTTTTCGCATCTCGTGTCTTTGTTCTGCGCATGTGCAGTGTGCTAATACAGTTGTGCCAATTATTACAGTCGTGTATCGAGCTTCCATTGAGCTGAATATTATGATAGTATGGTAATTTTATTTCTCCATTCATAACAAATATATAAATAATTTCATTCAAGTCTGTAAAAATGAAAATATCAAGTGAGAGGTTTTACATTTGAAGAGGATTTAAATGTAATTTATTACTTCATAGATCTACTTGTAGCTTTTTTCAAATTTGGGATTTTTGTTTTTTAGGTTGGTATTGGTGGAAATCGTTCCATAGTGTGGAAATTAGTAACCTCTAATCAAACCTTTGATTGATCGTTTGCAAACTTCAATATTGATTGATTTTGCCATTGATTTCATTCATTGAATACTCATAGTTTCTAATTCAATCAGTCACTTGCTGTGTTGTGTATATTTTTCGCAAAATTTTACGTGTTTTCTAGTGTATTATAGTGTGAATTAGTGTAGTATTTTTGTGTTAATCTGGTGGTTGTTATCATTACTTGTGATAACACAATGATTGGTCGAGGAATGTTGTTCCTGATATTCTTACAACTTCTGATGATGTTTTATGCACATTTATTTGCCAAATCTATACGAAAAGGTAAATTTCCTGTAGATTTATATTAGAATATCGTTAAGTCTGGTACAAAATGATTAAGTTAGTAGACTATATTGGAATGATGAGTTAACTTTAGTCATAGTTTGCGCTTTTGGTTATATTCATCGTCCTCTCCAGCACTGACTTATTTACTTATTTATTTATCCATTCTAATCCATTCTCAAATTCATTTCATTCATCTTTCCTACTAGATTCATTGTCCTATTCAGTAGAGGGGGCACCACTTGTATTAGAGCCGACTTCTCTAGATATATCATTATTCATGAGTCTAAAAATGGATTCCCGGTGGTTTGGAGCCCACCTAAAGCTGTTGGTCCACTCATCTGTCATCGTCATCGGTCTCATTACCCACGCACAAGCCTAAAGCTCATGTGGGTATCACCCTCAGCAAAAATTAAATCTATTGTAACGTCCACGTTATAATGGCAGTATTTGATTGACATTGGTGTTGCTATCCTTGTCTATCATTCGACAAAGCAGATAGCGTTATCCTTTGCTAGATCCATAGCGTTGCTAGACCATTCTTTAATGCAGAAATATATTCAATAACCAAAATATTCAATCTCAATAGTAAAAATGTATTATTCAGTCATTGAAATAGTTATTTGTGCAACTAGTGCGCAAAGTGACAGTTTGCTGCACCGAAAGAAACGTTTACTTGAGTGGAGTTTAAACGTTTAACCGGAATGGTTTCTTGAGTGCAGCAGAGGAACTTTGCGATCGTATTTCACATTAAATTCTTCCTACAGTTACCATTGAATATGAGAAGTGGTTGATTATGGGTAAAATGATGGCTGAAATCCATCAAATGTTTGACTGTATAATTTTGTTATTAATAACAACTTTAATTTATTTTAAACTTGATAATCCAATTGAAAATTAATAATCGATAATTTATTCAAATTAAAAATTAAATTGATCCAATTAATTTGAAAATTTGAATAATTTTGAGTAAATCTTAGTTTCTAAATAATTTTCAACCAATCAATTTATGAATGAAAAATATATTATTTGAAATAATGAATAATATTCAAAATGTATAATTCAATGAGTTATCATTTTTATTTATTTGAAAATCAGAAAAAATATAGATCGAACAAATTCGCATTCAAAATACACGCCAACAATGTCAACAGATGATTGGGATGGCTGCAAGATTAAGAGTACAGATAAAGATAAAGACAAAGTATTGAGAGTACGCAAAGTAATACTTTAAGCACTAGAACGGAAAAGTTATTCTTTGCGTTCTGTAATCAGTGCAGGAATGGTCACTTTTCAAGGTAACTGTAGGAAAATATATTTTTCCTACAGTTACGTTAAAAGTGGCCATTGCTGCACTGATTACAGAACGCAAAGAATCACTTTTCCGCTCTAGTGCGGGAAAAATTTTTCTGCACTCCAGATTTGCAACATGGCATCGCAAAATACTTAGTAGGTTATATGGAGCAACAGTGCAGCAAAATCAAAATGAAGTTGGTAACAGTGACTGCTGTGGCTGCTATAGTGAGCAGAGGTGCAACCAAGCACAACGCGCTAATTATTATTCATTATATATTATAACCAAGGACAACGAGGACTTTAGGATTTTAGGATTAAGGTTTTTATCAATAATAAAATTACACAGAAAAACATTTGATGCATTTCAGGCAATTTTACACATAATTACCCACTTTTCATATTCAATGGTAACTGTAGGAAAAACTTAATGTGAAATACGTGCGCAAAGTTCCTCTGCTGCACTCAAGAAACTATTCCGCCCTCGCCTACGGCTCGGGCGTAAACGTTTCTTTCGGTGCAGCAAACTGTCACTTTGCGCACTAGTTGCACAAATAACTATTCTAGATGAATGAAACAGAATTAATTATTTCAAACAAGAATTAACAGTTAATATTACGTCAGATATACCTGTATCAGCTCTCCATTATAGAAGGCAGAGAATCGTCAACGCTGTTCTCCTATCTTTCTCCACTGCCATTATAACGTGGACCTCACTATAGGTTTAATCACAGATCTAACCAGTTATAGTTTAGTTAGTCTATGGTTTAATCGATATCTATATTGCAGCTGTCTATATTTTCTGGCGCTTGTCTGAACTATGACGTATTTAATTCAATAAATTTGAAATAAGTTGCTGGTCTCTCTAATATTATATCTATGTTTAGTTGTTGAGAGAGTGGTTGTATGTAGGATGTGGGTAGCGAGCTATACCTATATATAGACGTGTCACTTGTGTCAATTGCGTTGAGTAGGAGGTGGCTGCTGCCTGCTGACTGAACACTGAACTGTTCTTCTTGGAATTGTGGATCTTGATTTTTGCCATTTATGTACTTGTCTCTTGTTGAATTGAATCTAGTTTTGGTCCCTTGTGATGCAATTATAGCGAGGTCCACGTTGTAATGGCAGTAGAGGAAGATAGGAGAACAGTTGCCGATTCACTGCATTGTCAGTGCCATTATCACTGATTGTATCGGAGGGTTAAGTGTAAGAGAGGGCCGACTTCGCCCTTCTAGGTCAAAAATAAAGACAGTTTTAAGGTTAGATTGCTTTCGGTTGAGGTGTTTATTGTAATAGTTGAAGAGTGATAATTTATAATATCATCATAAGTGAAAGGAAGTTAACAAAAAACTCAATTTTAAGGGGTGAATCTTATATAAGTGCTTATACGGGATTAAAATTGTTGTCTCAAAAGAGTTTGCACCCTAATGACAAAAGCAATGTTGAAATTATCAATAATTTTATATGTATTCAGTTTTTCTCTCCCCTGAAAAATTCTGATTTTTGACATGTTCCCTTTCTCTTCAGACCGATTCAATTATTTCCATGAACACTACTTCATGAGTCACTTCTGACTTATTGGTAAACAAATAATACCAAATTGATAACTTACTTATGGGTCATCAGATTGTAACTTTATTATAGTAGGATGTTATCTAGATACTACGACGACCAAATTTGTTATGAAACACAAGTCCTAGGCCAACGGATTTCTGTTTATCCTGTAAAACACTATCCACATGTGGGTAGTCACCGAAAATTGTATCTGAACGAGATGTAAAGATCTCGAGTGTTTTGGAAGAGACTAGTCTCTCCTTATGTGGAGATGGATGCCTTGCTCTCACATCATAACACAAAACTTGACTTCCGTCCGGACTTGGCCCACAAGTGGGCTTCGTGTTTGCAGTGAGGTCCACGTTATAATGGCAGTGGAGAAGGATAGGAGAGCAGCGTTGCCGATTCCTCTGCCTTGCCACTGCCTTCTATAGACGGTAGCTGATAGCGGTCTGGTGTGATATCAACTGTTCACTCTTGTTTGAAATTTTCCATTATTTGTCAAGAAATTAAATTTTTCAATGATTTAATAAAACATTTTCATATTATTGAGACTGAATATTTTGTAATCAATTAGGGATACTTCTACATTGTTGAAAACGATCTGGAACGTTGTGGAGGTAGAAAAGGATAGCGCTATCTGCTTTGTCGAATGATAGACAAGGATAGCAACACCAATGTTAACCAAATACTGCCATTATAACGTGAACCTCACTATAGTTCGGTGTGTGCGTAGATTGTTCTAGAAATGTTGTGTACAAGTGAGTCAGCATTGTTTATGAACACCATCAATGCTTCCCCTATCAATCAATGCTGCCATTTTTAGATGAATCTTACTGTAGAATATTTGAAGGTGGTGTTTTTCAAATCGGCGGATCGTGCGTGGGAAGGTGTGTGTGTGTGTGTGTGTGTGTGTGTGTGTGTGTGTGTGTGTGTGTGTGTGTGTGTGTGTGTGTGTGTTAGAGAGTGTGTGTGCGAGGTTTCAAGGTGTGTCTGTGTGGTGGTTCCAAACAGAGAGAGAGAATGTTTGTGAGAGATTGAATGAGAGTGTTTGAGTGGTGAGGTGGTTCCCAACACTGAGGGAGAGAGAAAGAAAGAGAGAATGTTTGTGTGTGTGAGAGAGAGTGAGTGTGACTAGGAGGGTGAATGATTATATTTAAAGAAGTGACTTGTTTTCCTTGACTGTTGTGTACCGAAGATATTGCTACAAGTCGCGCGAAATATCTTTCAGTTGTTTGGCAGTGCTTGAACGGCGCTTTTGAAAGTGAATTGAATTTCAGTCGCAGTTTTTTATTCGGACTGTGTGGTGCTAGCCCTAGTGACGTATTTCACAGCGAAGCGAGATTTTTCGCTCAAGTTTGTTCGGTGACGTTTTCTGAAACGAGTTTTCTTGGAATCGTGTTGAGGGTTTTGAAGTATTTGAACAGTTTAGTGACTTATTTTCTCCTCAGTGAGAGTTTGGATTGTGTGGAGATTTCTTCGAATCGAGGGTTTTGAAATATTTGGACAGTAAAGTGACTTATTTCTTTCTTAGCAAGAGTTGGAATTGTGTGGAGCTAATTGAAGAGAGTGTGGTAGTTTTTCCTTGGACCTGAGTACTTAGAATTGGTGGCAAATACACAGGGTAGACAGACTTATCTCAGATGGATTGTAGAAATGAATGGAGTATTGTGTATAATTTTAGACTAAAGTAATTAGACGAAAAATACTAAATTACACGAAAATTTTGATTATTTTCCAACACTCTGAAGTGTGACAGTGTTACGGACTCCACCAGAACTTTTGAAAGTATTTTAAATAGAAATTGAGAATTTTTAGAAGTTGTGGTGAAATTTCATGTTGTAAGACTTGTTTAGGAATATTTTGGGGAGAATTCGAGAGTTTAGAAAGATTGAACCGGTATTTAGGATACTTTCTTTAAAGCACTATTGATAAAATTCAAAAAGTTTGAGTTTGGAGTACCATTGGGGAAATACTAAAATTATAAGGAGATTAAAATAAGTTTCGAGACAATTTTTTGGAGCTGTGGTGATTTTTGTCGGTGGAAATCTGTGTGAATCTATGCTAGTGTTGGTGTGATGGATGCTTCTTCTCCGTTAATGATGGATGGTGGTGGATCTTCTGCTATGCCGCCCAAGGCGTACTATTTCGGTGATGACGTCATGGATTTCGGTGGTGACGTCAGAGGGTTCAATGATGACGTCAGAGATTTCGATGATTTTCAGGTGAGCTGTGAAACTGAAACCATTAAAATTTCTGCAGAGTTCACCACTAATTTTGAACAACCCTTGTATCTCGAAAGGTATTTCAAAGTATTCAGAAGTGTTATGATGGGGTGAAACGTGGAAATTGTACAATATTTTTTGTTGAAAATTTTACAAAAGTCCACCGCTATTAGTCCACCTCGATTAAGTCCAAAGTTATTTTAATTGTGAATATCTTGTTTGTAGGCAAAATCACAAATATTCTAATGGAAACGGTAGAAAGCGCACTGTCCTTTTCAGTAGAAAAGGATTGATTGATTTGATTTATTGTTTCACAAAAAAAGACTTATAAAACATAAGTAAATGTACTAATTTAAAGAAAATTATATCTATGTTTAAACTATTTCACAAAATAATTGAAACTGTACTCACATGGACCTGTCCGTGGACACATGGATCTGTTCGTGAGTAAGAAAAGGTTAGTTCTATTTTATCCATTCTTCTTATAATGGGGAATTCTATTTGTATCCAATCCTAATTGTAGCAAGATGTCATAATATAGTCAAATTTAGCGGGTCAACTCAGCCTTTTGAATTTGAGAGTCTTGATATGAGGCTGAAAATCGAACACTGATAAATACTTTTCTTGTAAATTTCCTCTTGTTTGGCAGATCTACAGGTTCTGTATTGCAGAACATTGTAATTATCCATTTAAATTGTATTATCTTTGTTCTGTTCTTAGTACAGAACTGAATCATCCAGTATTTGTGGTGTTTGGAATACTTATAAATTCCAGGATAAGCTGTCTGACTCATTACATCTCACTTGTTCTAATCAATGTTAACATTCTAATCAATATTAACATTACCATATTAAGCAATACAACAGGATTGTGCATTATGTCTGTCCTGCTCTAAACAATAGGATTGTGAAATCAATTTACTTGGTAAATGGTCAGCTCAACGGTCAGAGTATGTATAATCACTGATTAGATAAGTTTCCTTTTCTATGTTCCAAATGCTTGTAAAGGAATTGTAGTGGTAAATAATGCTTGCGGCCAGCGCTCGAGCTTCAAAATCACTTGCCAGTGATTCGGAACCCACTTTCAAGGTTCAGTTTCTGGTGCAAGCCGTGGTCTACTCTACTCTACTAGCTCGAGTCTGTTTTCATTTGCATAGTAGTGGTAGAGTAGAGTGAGAAGCGGTGGTGGGGGAAGGTAAGTGATAGAGTACTATCCCACGGTGCTATCCCACTCTACTTTACTAAAAACTAGTACCCTACCTTGAACGTTTTCATTGGGAGAGTTCACAAGATAGTTAGTACTTGCCCAGGGAACTCTACCACTAAGGCTCAACTCCCACTTTCGCGACTCAGGTCGAGAAGAGACTCGACTCTAGTCGAGAGCATGTGTTTCGAAATGGTGACACTCAGACCAGTTGACTCTAGTCTCTGCGACGTAGTCATTTGAAAAAACATGCTCTCGACTAGAGTCGAGTCTCTTCTCGACCTGAGTCGCGAAAGTGGGAGTTGAGTCTTAGTGGTAGAGTTCCCTGGGCAAGTACTAACTATCTTGTGAACTCTCCCAATGAAAACGTTCATGGTAGAGTACTAGTTTTTAGTAAAGTAGAGTGGGATAGCACCGTGGGATAGTTCTCTATCACTTGCCTTCCCCCACCACCGCTTCTCACTCTACCACTACTATGCTAATGAAAACAGTCTCGAGCTAGTAGAGTAGAGTAGACCACGACTTGTACCAGAAACTGAACCTTGAAAGTTGAGTCTAACTCTTCTAAATTCACTTTTAGAAAATTCTTCCTGTATTCTGTCTCTTTCTGAATACAAGAAATGTGAAATAATGTGAACTGATCACTTACCTGAATAATTATACCAATTTGAAGATCATTTATTATTGTGATTTGTGTTCACTATTTCATGCTACTCACCTCTAATTTTACCTCAATTCATTGAAGAGAACATTTCGTTTAACTACTTATGACTCCTTATTTTCTACATGATTACTGTAATTAATGTTCCCTACTTAATCTTGAATGCTATGTTGAAGTGGTCAGACGTTGAAATGATAATTATGTTGAAGTAAGATTTACTGTCAGAATTCCTTGTTAACAGCATCAATGGCTTCTCATTCAACCGATGCTGAACGTTTGAAGTGAATTGCACTGTAATGTACTACTACTGGTGTTGAGTAGGGAGGTCGTCTGCTATAAGCCTAAATAAGCCTGGCATTGCCTTATAAGGCAGTAGCTACCTTTTGTGGCCTGTTTCAACATTAGAAGCAACTTTAAGTCTGATTTTAAATTGTGGTCTGTGATTTCGATGATTTCCGGTTGATATTTCATGTGTGGTTTGGAGGATTTTTTTGCAAAAAAATGATAAAAATTGGGGAAGAGTTGGATACAACCTTAATGTAGGATATGAGAGTTGTTACAAATGTGTATTGACAAAGAGATATTGGTTGTTACACTGTTGTAGTTTCTATGACACTTTTCAAATCTAATAAAGCATTAAATTCATAGGTTTAATGGTCCATTAGATTCAATGAGTGTTCTAGAAACAGTGCTTGGAGAGCAGAATTTTTTATGTCCAATTACAAGTCCACAAATCTTCATCTCTCAACTGTGGTTCATCTCTTGAAACAACATTATTTTTTAAAATGAATATTCTTATGATAAATTATTTTCTTAATGCTTTACCCTTCACCCGTTTGTTATTGCTACAGATATGACATTCTTTGTCATTCTTAAGGTGCGTACAGATTTACGAGCCGCGAACATGAGCAATTCACTTTTAATCAGCTGATGCCAAGCTTTTTATATCTATATCTTACCGTTTCTGTAAAAAATACAAACATAATCAGCTGATTAAAAGTGAATTGCTCATGTTGGCGGCGCGTATATCTGTACGCACCTCTAGGCCCGGTTGCAAAAAAGCCGGTTAAATTTTAACCGTGATTAATTCCTCGAGAACCAATCAGAGATGCCGTCTTTTCAAAAACGCCTTCTCTGATTGCTAAGTTAATCTCGGTTAAAATTTAACCGGTTTTTTGCAACTGGACCTTGATCCTTCAATTCATTAACCCTATTCAAGTCTTCCTCCGCCTCCACAATTATAGTCTTCTTTGTCTCCAAACCTCAGTATTCTTTTCAGTTTCTTCCAAAGATTTTTATGAATCCAGTGTTGTTTTGAATAAACATCAAGTGCTTATCTGTTTATTATATTTATAGTTGGTATGAGTGTGTAAAAGTCAAATATTGTAATTTACACAGCGCGCGAATATTTATTGTCAAAAGCAAAAATAGCTGCTGGCTCAAAAATGGCCGAACCGCGCCAAGTGGCTTACTTCGTAGTTACTTGCATGTCACTCATATCAAAATATGTTGCTTGATAATGAAATGAAGGGAGTAAGTGAGAGGAGAGGATAATAATAACAAGAAAGGAAGAGAGATGAAGTTATTGTGTTACCTAATTGTGTATTGTGAAGAAGGATCTTGTTGGTGGTAATAATAAGGGAGTAAGTGAAAGGGAAGGATGATAATATGAAGGGAGAAAGTGAGATGGAATGATAATACAGCAATATAAAAGGATTAACAGAGATGAAGTTATTTTGTCACCTAATATTGCATTGTGAAGAAGGATCTTGCTGATAATAATAAATTGAGGGAATGAGTGTGAAAGGGAAGGATGATAATATGAAGGAAGAAAGTGAAAGAGAAGGATAATGATTTAAAGAGAGGGAAGGATAATAATAATATGAAGGGAGAAAGTGAGAGGGAAGGATATTATAACAAAGTGAGGCAGTGTGAGGGAAGGATAATAATTTGAAGTAAGAGAATGAAAGCGAACGACAATAATATGAATGGATGGGAGAGAGAGAAGGTGATTGTGCAAACGTTTTTGATGTGAAAACAATGACTTTGGACCTGAAGTGAAATTAATTGTGAAGTTGGATTATTCTGGGTTGGTACAAATACGCTTTGAAGAGACAAAATGAACAACTCATTCTGTTTTTTTGAATTGTGAGGTGGATTTTACGTTGTTTTGGATTGAATGTGGATAAAAAGCTGTAATATTTTACGAGTTCACTCTGTTCTTATTTTATCTACTAAGGCATTTTTTCTCTTTCATTGGCTCTTTCTCTTTCTAGTTCTACCTCATACATTACCAGCATTTGAATTTCAGCAAAATTTCCTCATTTTTTAGTGATTTAGAAAAGGTTGTTGTTATATTTTTTTCTGTCACAAGAATTTAGACATGTATGCTTTAAACACTAGATTGATATTTCTATGATTGTGTTTGTTACTTTCCTTGCCCTATTACCATAGGTAAGGAAAGTATTGCTTTCCGAAAAAAATTAAGGTACCCCAATTTTCTAAATTTCTATATGTTCCAAGGTCCCCTGAGTCCAAAAAAGTTATTTTTGGTTATTGGTCTGTATGTGTGTGTATGAGTGTATGTGCGTCTGTGTACACGATATCTCATCTCCCAATTAACGGAATGACTTGAAATTTGGAACTTAAGGTCCTTTCACTATAAGGATCCGACACGAACAATTTCGATCAAATGCAATTAAAGATGGCGGCTAAAATGGCGAAAATGTTGCCAAAAACAGGGTTTTTCGTGATTTTCTCGGAAACGGCTCCAACGATTTTGATCAAATTCATTCCTAAAATAGTCATCAATAAGCACTATCAACTGCCACAAGTCCCATATCTGTAAAAATTTCAGGAGCTCCGCCCCATCTATGCAAAGTTCGATTTTAGATTCCCAATTATCAGGCTTCAGATACAATTTAAAAAAAAATCAAGTGGAGTAGATTGAGCATGAAAATCTCTACAATTAATGTTCAGTAACATTTTCACCTAAAATTGAAAATAAGCTTTAAATTCGAGAAAATATGATTATTCAATTGCAAACTATCGTTGATTCTATTGAATCATTCACTATGAAGAGACAGCAGACCTCATGTGTGTCTTCAGCGTTATTGCCCTGTCACCAGCTGACTAAAATCTTCGAATAGTAGCTTTGAGATGCGCGGGAACACTAGCGTCAGGTGATCAATTTTCATAACGGCAAGGAAAGTTGTGTGAGTGCGCCACACCAGATTTTTGGTTGTAGCTCTCAGGGCAAACTTCGACCTTCTTGATCGGTGTCTGTCTTGTTGAAATTAATGAAAATCATTCAATTGATCGATTTTGTATATTCTCTAGCTAGAACAGTATAATATATATATTTTATGTCCTACTAGTACGTATTTCGTATAAACACTCATTTGATACATTGTCGAAAATATCATTCTAAAGACTGGAGAAATGAGTCCGGCTTTGGTGTGAAGAAATGTCATCCTTTGAAAGGTCAAGAATCAAACGAATTAAGGCATCATTCAATTGAGATGTCACTCTTGGTCAATCCATCTTGTTATCAAGTGCTTCAACTTGGCTAATGCTTGTTAATGTCATTCATCTTGCTTTGAGAATTCGTTTCTAGTACTACACATAGACTAAATAAGTTTAGTTGTGTGGCAGAGAGGACCTACAGTCCTAAATCCGCTCTTTAATATCAATAATCTTATAATCAATCGATCGATCTCGTTCTTTTACTTCATCCTCTTTATCTTCGTCTCCTCCTCCTCCTCCTCTTCTTCTTCCACCATCTCCTCTTCCTCCTCCATCTCTACCTCCTCATTCACCCCTCCTCTGGAGTGGCCGTAGTCGAGTGGATTAGATGCTAGCTTTGTAATCCAGAGGGGCCCGGATGAGATAGTTTTCTCGGGCCAATCCCGTGTTTCGGATGGACACGTTAAGGCGTCGGTCCCGGCTGCCTAAAAAGCAGTCGTTAGGTCATGTCAGAGGCACTGAAATTGATCAGTTGCGACCTGAAAACTTTGGACACCAGACGTGAGACAGCCAGGTCACTCGATATTTCATTTCACCCCTCCTCTTCTTCTTCTTTTTCTCCTCCTTCTCCTTCTCCTCCTCCTCCTTCTTTTTCTTCTTCTTCTTCATCATCAACCTCCTTCCCTCCACATCCTCCAAAAGCTTCTTCCCCCTGCCTCATCGTCCTTCTCAAGATTCTCCTCCTCCTGATCCTCCTCCTCCTCTCCTTCACCTCCTCCTCCTCCTCTCCTTCACCTCCTCAACTCCTCCTCGTTCACCTCCACCACCATGACACACCTCATTCGATAACCGTAGATGGTGCGGTCTACATTGAAAGCTCCTCCTCAGCATATATATTATATTATACTCCTCCTCAGCATATATACATAGCAGCACATAATAATAGTACGTACATTACATGTCCTGCCTCCATTCATTATGCAAATAGCAATAGAGCCAAGTCTGCCAACACAATGCTATGCTATGCTAGCAATTGCTGCTGTCTCTCCTCCAATAGGGCACACAACTGCATTGCAAGTGAGTAGTTACTGCTGATCTATTCAATTTCTGCTTCTCTTATTCGTCTTCGTCCCTCTTATTTCTCCTCTTCCTCTTCTGCTTCTTCATTTTTATTCTTCTTATTTGTCTTCATCTTCATTTTATATTCCTTGCTTCATCTATCTAATAACCTCATGGTACAAGATCATTTCTATAGTAATCTTATCAGTCGTGTAATACCTTTTCACCACTTTTTGCTAATGTTAGCGCTATTTTTTCTTCGTCATCTTATTTTCCTTCCAGTTTTCTGTTTAAGTTTATCAATATTTTCTGTCCTCCATTTCCTCGCCCTTCTGGCCAAGCCACACGAAGCGTTTTTCGGGCGTTTACAGACGAGTCGGCAGGGCAGGAAACTCTCCGATTGGCTGATTAGGTTGGCGTTCGAGACTCAGCTGATAATCGGCCAATGAGAGAGCTTTCTGCCCTGCTGACTCGTCTGAAAACTCCTGAGAATCCTGGCTTCCTATCATGATTTTCATGGACAGGAAAATAACTATAATTTATAAATATTGTTTTTATTTCTTCCATTAAGGTGCGTCCAGATATACGCGCCGCGAACATGAGCAATTCACTTTTAATCAGCTGATTATATCTGTATTTTTACTGAAACGGTAAGATACAGATATAAAAAGCTTGGCATCAGCTGATTAAAAGTGCATTGCTCATGTTCGCGGCGCATAAATCTGTACGCACCTTTATATTGCAATACTATTCTTATTTTGTTGAAATGTTGAAGTCGTCTACTAGATTGTACCATGTAATTGTGTGTCCTGGTTAGGTGTCTGAGGGAACCATTCATAATCTTGCCAGGAACAAACTAAATCAATCTCCTTGTTAATAATCTCATTACTTTCACTTTCAAGTCCTTCAACATAAAATTATTGAAGTTGCTCTCCATGACGAAACACTATATAATAACTTTGTTGAAGTTCTGACACTGTGTTACTAGTAAATATTTGAAAAAACACTTACTTTTGATTGGAGTCTTGAGGAATGCATTTCACTCCTGAAGAGGAGCTTCATCAGCCTGACACCAGGGGCGCTTGCTCTTATGGGTTGGACTGTGTGGCCAAAATGTAATACATGCCCAAAATTCTATATCGGACAGACCGGCCGTAGCTTCAAAATAAGATACAATGAGCACATAAAAGCAGTAAATTCAAATTCAGAATCTACATATGCAGAACATTTAATAGCCACAGGACACAATCACAAAAGCATACATACAGATATCGAAATTCTACACATTCTTCAAAAAAGCCAGAGACTCAACACACTAGAACAATACGAAATTTTCAAACACCTCCACTATGACAAATCCAACTTATTAAATGATCAACTTAACTTCAAATCAAATGTAATATTTTCCCACATTTTGGCCACACAGTCCAACCCATAAGAGCAAGCGCCCCTGGTGTCAGGCTGATGAAGCTCCTCTTCAGGAGTGAAATGCATTCCTCAAGACTCCAACAAGAGTAAGTGTTTTTTCAAATATTTACTAGTAACACAGTGTCAGAACTTCAACAAAGTTATAAAATTATTGTGTCTCAATCGGCTTCTATCCTTGTATTGATCATTCACCTAAGTTCAGTCTTTTTCGAGAATATTTTTAATTTCACCATTTTCTACATAGTCTCATTTCTATAATCGGTCTCATTGCAGTGCAGTGCTGGAGTGTAGGCTGACATGTGACTTGTGTAGTATGCTGGCTACACCTGAGTTTGGGCATTCATGAATGAATGAGTCATCCGATTGCTTTTCTTTCACAAACGACAGAGAGAGAGAGAGTGTGTGTGTCTGTGACAGAGAGAGAATCATGGAGCCTTGACTGTGGTTGGTGTACTATGGCCTTTCTTGTGTCAACGTTGGTTGCTTACATAATAGTCCATAGTCAGAGATTCATTGTAAACTGCCAGAATTCCTTATGGGTATAACATCAACGCTGTCCATTCAGCCAATGCTGACTCACTATAGTCAGCTTGTCGGTTCTCCTAATACAGGAAGCACTCGTTTAAAAGTAGGAAGCTCTGCTCAATAAATACGGTAGTTGGTGACATGCTGTTTTTGCATATTTTGTGTGGGGCTTCTGAGGTAGTTCATTGAAATTCTGATGTCAAACTGGTGTTGAATTATAGTGAGGTCCACGTTATAATGGCAGTGGAGAAGGATGGAAGAACAACGTTGCTGATTCTCTGCATTGACACTGCCATAGAGGATAACGGTATATCTGATGTAATATTAACTGTTGATTCTTGTTTGAAATAATCAATTACATTTTATTTGTCGAGAAAAAATTGTTAACCGAGCGAAGTGAGGTCTAAAATTCAAGTCGACGGTTTGGCATTAATCTCTTAATGTTTAAATGTTTCTATGTTGCGCATTTACGGCGATACGCGGTAATAGATTTTCATGAAATTTGACAGGTATGTGCCTTTTTTTAATTGCGCGTCGACGTATATACAAGGTTTTTGGAAATTTTGCATTTCAAGGATAATATAAAAGGAAAAAGGAGCCTCCTTCATACGCCAATATTAGAGTAAAAATCAGACTATAGAATTATTCACCATAAATCAGCTGACAAGTGATTACACAGATGTGTGGAGAAGCCAGTCTATTACTGTATTTCCATAAGGTCTATAGTTTCAATCAGGTACTTGTGGATGAGAATACTGCGTGAGGTCTACTGTTCACAGAACTACAAGTTATCAATGATTGAATAATAAATTTTCATGATTGAGATTAGATATTTTGTTGATGAATTATATTTGACAAAGCTGCGGAGCTAGAGAGAGATAGCACTGTCTGCTTTGTCGAATGATAGACAAGGATAGCAACACCATTGTTAATCAAAACCTCCCATCATAACTTGGACCTCAATGTAGGGTCAAGGGTTGAACTCTAATAATTAACATTGATGTATCAACATTATGTAATTTGTCGTATCATTTTTATGGACCAATTAGATTAGTGCTCAGGACTCCTTATTTTCTCCAGTTATTCTATATTCTCTTTTGTTATTCACTTGAAGATGTTTGGGTACACTGTACAATATTATATACTAGTAGTTCTGTGAACAGTAGACCTCACGCAGTATTCTCATCCACAACTACCTGATTGAAACTATAGACCTTATGGAGATACAGCAATAGACTGGCTTCTCCACACATCAGTGTAATCACTTGTCAGCTGATTTATGATGAATAATAATTCTATAGTCTGATTTTTACTCTAATATTGGCTTATGGAGGAGGCTCCTTTTTCCTTTTATATTATCCTTGAAATGCAAAATTTCCAAAAACCTTGTATACACGTCGACGCGCAATTAAAAAAGGAATATACCTGTCAAATTTCATGAAAATCTATTACCGCGTTTCGCCGTACATGCGCAGTGGCATGTTTGCACAGTGGCAGTTTAAACTAAATTTCATTTTAAACTGGATTAAATCAGTATCAAGTCTCGTTTGTTATATTGTGTTACATTTTGAGCTTAAGCCACCAGCTGATTAAATTCAGTTTAAGCTTTGGCTAAGAGAAATGCCAAACCGTCGACTTGAATCTTAGACCTCACTTCGCTTGGTCAATTATATATTTCTAGCTATTTTCGATTCTTTTCTGTTCACTTTTTCTATTTTTTTGTTAGTTTCTATCTACTTGAAGATATTGGAATACACTGTACAGTATTTTATATGATATTTTCTATATTTCTAGCTATTTTCGACTTTTTTCTGTTCACTTTTTCTATTTTTTATTAGTTACTCTCTACTTGAAGATATTGGAATACACTGTACTGTATTTTATATTATATTTTCTATACTTCTATCTATTTTCGGATGTTTTCTGTTCACTTTTTCTATTTTTTATTAGTTACTCTTTACTTGAAGATATTGGAATACACTGTACTGTATTTTATATTATATTTTCTATACTTCTAGCTATTTTCGGATGTTTTCTGTTCACTTTTTCTATTTTTTATTAGTTACTCTCTACTTGAAGATATTGGAATACACTGTACTGTATTTTATATTATATTTTCTATATTTCTAGCTATTTTCGACTCTTTTCTGTTCACTTTTTCTATTTTTTTGTTAGTTTCTCTCTACTTGAAGATGTTGGACACACTGTACAGTATTCATATTATATTTTCTATATTTCTAGGTATTTTCGATTTTTTTTTTTGTTCACTTTTCCTATTTTTGTTAGTTACTCTCTACTTGAAGATATTGGAATACACTGTACTGTATTTTATATTATATTTCCTATACTTCTAGCTATTTTCGGATGTTTTCTGTTCACTTTGTCTGAAATAGAGTGTGAAAGTGAAGGAAAGAGTGTAAATGGTACAAGGAAGATGTATGCTGTGCTGTGCTGTGCTGTGCTGTGCTATGACAGAGAGCTTGCTTGGCCTATATCCAATTCTGCACTCTCAGTCCGCAGCAGTATGTGCTAATCCGTCTATAAGTAGCATTCCAAATACAACACTGCTTTTCTCTCCAACTTCACGTCTTCTTCTCTTTCTTCTCCTCCACACTACTTTTTCTTCTTCTTCTTCTTCTTCTTCTTCTTCTTCTTCTTCTTCTTCTTCTTCTTCTTCTTCTTCCTCCTCCTCCTCTTCCTCTCCATCTTCTCCTACTTGTTTTTTCTTATTCCTAATCTTTTTGCTCTTTCCCTCTCTATGACTTGCATAAATGTTTGAAATAGTGTCTTCTCCACCCCTTTTCATCTTCTTCACTAAGCCTTCTATTTATCTCTCTTTTTTACTTATCTCTCTCTTTCTCCGCCTTCTTTTCTTCCTTCTGCATGGCCGTCTTCTGTTCCCTCCTCACTCTATGACTTGCATCAATATTTGAAATGATGCATCTTCTCTCCACCCTGTTCTTCTCAACTTACCCTGTTACTGATATTTTTCTCTTTATCTTCTTCTTCTTCGCCATCGTCTTCTGTTTCTCCTTGTCTCATTTTGTGTCTTCTGTGACTTCCCAATGTGTCATACATGGTTTTCCCTGTTGCGACAAAATCCACTATTTTTATCAGGTGTTGAAGTAAATGAGTTGAATGCGGGTTTGTAGATGTATTTAGGTGCGTACAGGCTTATGTGCCACGAACAGGCGCATTTTACTTTTCATCAGCTGAAGCTAAGCTTATTATATCTGTATCTTACTGTTTCTGTACAGATATAGATATAATAAGCATAGCATCAGCTGATTAAAAGTGAAATGCGTGTTTTCGTGGTGTTCAAGTCTGTAACTCTGTATGCTACTTAATTGACCGAGCGAAGTGAGGTCTAAAGCTGCGTACACATATTCGCGCTTCCAACCCGCACCGAGCACGCTCCTCCCTCGTACCGCCCTGGTACCACCATCGAACCACAGTCGCTCCGCCCACGTACCCATCATGAACGTTACGGAAGATGTTAGATCTTCTCGCGTTCCCCGGTCGAACCACTGTTGCTCGCCGGTCGATCATCAATCGCTCTGCTGGAGTGACGTTCGGTTGCGGAGCAGAGCGAAAGTCTGTACGCACCTTTAGATTCAAGTCGACGGTTTGGCATTTCTCTTAATGTTTAAATGTTTGAATGTTTATATGTTGCGCATTTACGGCGAAACGCGGTAATAGATTTTCATGAAATTTGACAGGTATGTTCTTTTTTAATTGCGCGTCGACGTATATACAAGGTTTTTGGAAATTTTGCATTTCAAGGATAATAATATAAAAGGAAAAAGGAGCCTCCTTCATACGCCAATATTAGAGTAAAAATCAGACTATAGAATTATTCACCATAAATCAGCTGACAAGTGATTACACAGATGTGTGGAGAAGCCAGTCTATTGCTGTATTTCCATAAGGTCTATAGAACTTGTGGTCTTGGTACTTGTGGATGAGAATACTGCGTGAGGTCTACTATTCATAGAACTACTAGTATTATGTAGAGTAGGAATCTTGTTCTCTTGTATTGAATTGAACTCGTGTGAACTGTAAACTGATGGGTTTTAGTAGTCTGGTAGTTTTTACAAAATTATTCGTAAATATTTAACAAAACTGATGACTGCCAGCGAGACTTGTGTTGGGGATACAATGACGCTCACATAAATACAGGTTCTATTTGTATTTGAAAAAAATATCATCCATCTCTAGGGCCAAGCCACACGTAGCGTTTTCAGACGAGTCGGCAGGGCAGAAAGCTCTCCGATTGGCTGATTGGTTTGGCGTTCGAGAATCAGCCAATAGAAGAGCTTCCTGCCCTTTCGACTCTTCTGAAAACGCATGAAAAAAGAATTTATTAGAATATTTCCTATTCTAGTGATAATTATGTGAAATATTTCTTCTATGTCTGGTTTTGAAACATCTAAATTTAAAAATCTACTTTGTGAAAATAATTAAGGACTGAAAATTTTGTGAAGTGAACAACTACAAGACTTAACCTATTACGGACTATGTGTAACTTTATCTAAATTTGGGAGAGGACTAGCACAAGGTCTCTATATTTTTTCTCTCCATATCATTTTGTTGATTTACTTATTGTATCAATCAATAAAAGAATAAATGAGTGTATAAGCTTGAGTAACAAGGCTTCTTGTCATTTTTTCATTTCCTAATGGCCAAGCCACACAAAGATTATTTATTCTTTATTGATTTATACAATAAGTACATCATCAGGATGATAGGGAGTGAAAAAAATGAGGTAAATTTGTGCTATTCCTCTCCCATATTTAAAGTTACACATAGTCCTTACCCAACCTAACCTAACCTAACCTAACCTAAATATTGATAATTTCGATGACGTACATTATTCTATGAATGAAGAATGAATAAATTTGAAACTAATGTTGTGTTGCAGAGACACATGTTCAGTGATGACGATGACCTGCCTCCTTCAACACGTGGCCGCAGCTCAGATCTGAGATCGCATCTGGAGGATTTGGCCAACCGGCACCCGGAATTCGCCGACCACCTGCGTTCGCCACCGGGCTGGGTGTCCGATTTGCGAGGCGGAAAGTGGAGTGGGGGTGCACGCAGCTCGTCACGTGATCGACCCTTCTTTGAAGGTCAAGCTCAAGGTCAGTCGACAACAGCTGATTTAAACACAATACTCAGGCCCGGTAACACATAAGCCTTAATTTCATGAGAACCAATCGAAGCTTCTCTTCTGAAAAACCTTCTCTGATTGGTTCTCGTGAAATTAATCACGATTGAAATTTAACCGGCTTTTGTGCAGCTCAATGTTAGTCGACAACAGCTGATTTAAACACAATACTCAGGCCCGGTAACACATAAGCCTTGATTTCATGAGAACCAATCGAAGCTTCTCTTCTGAAAAACCTTCTCTGATTGGTTCTCGTGAAATTAATCACGATTAAAATTTAACTGGCTTTTGTACAGCCGGCACCCAACCTATTTCGTACTATGCTTATCTAAATTTGGAAGAGGGATAGCGCAAGGTTACCTTATTTTTCCGCTACCTTTCATTTTGATAATGTAGAGGAGGAGGTGGTAATATGGACCCCCACTTTGTTTTTGTCTTATAAAATGGATACTATTGATAAAAAAACTTTGTTTTTTGCAGAAATACAATCTATTGTTAGTTGCAGAACACAATGTTGTATTAATAATCATTAAAACCCTCATTTTATAATTTTTTAAAATAAATTTTCATAACCCTACACATACTGAAAATATCTATCTATTGTAAGAAAGATTAAAAACCAGGCAGTCATCAGGTGTTCACAATCATCATACCAGATATAGAAATGATTTTATTATAAGGGAACATAGAAGGGTTGGAAAGGGTGGCAAAACCAGGTGTTCACAATCATCATACCAGAAATAGAAATGATTTTATTATAAGGGAACATAGAAGAATTGGAAATTTATAGTTTTGAATAATTTTATCGGGTAGACTGAGAATACATTGGCTGTTAGGGCCAAGCCACATGAAGCGTTTGTTTCTGCACTGGCGGCGGAAGAGTCGGCAGGAAAGGAAGCTCTCTGATTGGCTGATTATCAGCTGATTCCCGACCTCTAATCCAATGTTCACAATCATCATACCAGATATACAAACAAATGTTTTTATTATAAGGGAACATAAAAGAGAAAAACAATTAAAGCCCGCATATATGGGAATAGAATTCATGAGGTACCTGTCACCAGTCTAAAAATCTGGTGTGGTACACTCACACAACTTTCCTTGCTCATATTTGAAACTACGATCAGACTTCTGTATATGGTGTATATATAATTGTTTTCAAAGTACTTTTTCTTTGTGTGAATGTGAAATTCGATGATTTTTTTAGTCGTCATTTTTTTAAAGTCGTCAAAACAGCTGTTCTACAGATGAAATATCTCGACTATGTGTTCTTTTTATGAACTGCGCTACCTACCTACCTCATGCACGAGAAGGAGGTTACTAAGTCCATTTCCAAGGATGGGGTGGACCCCCCATTGGTTTCCCAGAAAGGAACTAATGCCAGTTGATAGAGTGATAAATAACTATACAGGGTATGAATTTGAAAAAAATCGGTCAAGTTATTTTTGAGAAATCGTGAAAAACATGGTTTTTCAGTAATTATCCGCCATTTTTCTCAAGAATATTACGGAGCTCCTGCAATTTTCCAAGGAAAGAACTCATGTCATTTGATAGGGCTTATGAATAGCTATCCATGGTTTAAATTTGAAGAAAATCGTTAAAGCCATTTTCGAGAAAACCGTGAAAACCCTGGTTTTTTGGTCATTATCCGCCATTTTTCTCAAGAATATTACGGAGCTCATGGAATTTTCCCAGAAATGAGACTCATGCCAGTTGATAGTGCTTATAAATAGCTATCCATGGTATAAATTTGAAGAAAATCGTTGGAGCCGTTTTCGAGAAAACGGTGAAAAACATGGATTTTTAGTCATTATCCGCCATTTTTCTCAAGAATATACGGAGCTCCTGAAATTTTCCCAGAAATGAGACTTATGCCAGATGATAGGGCTTATAAATAGCTATCCATGGTATAAATTTGAAGAAAATCGTTGGAGCCGTTTTCGAGAAAACGGTGAAAAACATGGATTTTTAGTCATTATCCGCCATTTTTCTCAAGAATATTACGGAGCTCCTGAAATTTTCCCAGAAATGAGACTTATGCCAGATGATAGGGCTTATAAATAGCTATCCATGGTATAAATTTGAAGAAAATCGTTGGAGCCGTTTTCGAGAAAACGGTGAAAAACATGGATTTTTAGTCATTATCCGCCATTTTTCTCAAGAATATTACGGAGCTCCTGAAATTTCCCCAGAAATGAGACTTATGCCAGTTGATAGGGCTTATAAATAGCTATCCATGATATAAATTTGAAGAAAATCGTTAGAGCCATTTTCGAGAAAAACGTGAAAAACATGGTTTTTTAGTAATTATCCGCCATTTTTTCCGCCATCTTGAATTGAATTTTATTGAATTTCTTATTGTCGGGTCCTCATGGTATAGGGACCTTAAGTTTAAAATTTCAAGTCGATCGGTTAATTAGGAATGGAGTTATCGTGTTCACAGACATACACACACACACACATACACACATACACACACACAGACCAACACCCAAAAATCATGTTTTTGGACTCAGGGGACCTTGAAACGTATAGAAAATTTGAAATTGGGGTACCTTAATTTTTTTTGGAAAGCAATACTTTCCTTACCTATGGTAGTAGGGCAAGGAAAGTAAAAAACGTTTCATGTGGATTGGACCCAACAGCCAAGGTATTCTTCATTTACCAAAATAAACTTCTTCAAAACTATAAATTTCTAACTCTATTAGACTGTACTTTTTTAGTCCTAAAAAGTCCCTTTCGGGAAGGTCCCACCGCCTGAATATATAATTTAAGCCGTCAATGGGCCTCACGACTGTCATACTTCAGCCGGGGCCGACAGTTTAACGTGCCCATCCGATAACACGGGAGTGATCTGGTTAAAAAACTTCTGGTAATGAGAGGGTTCGAACCCGGGATATCTATGCTGCTACGCAAGCACTCTTATCCACTAGACCACGGATCACTCCTTTTTTATGTATGTATGTATGTATTTCTCATCTAAATCTCAACTTTTTTTAGCCCTTATCCTATCCCTTATTGTTTCTTTCTTGTGTTGCTTTTTTCTGTGTTTAATGTTTCACAATCATTATTGTTATTCAATATAAATGACGCTTTATGTAAAATATTCAGTATATGTATTGAATAAAGTGACTGATTGATTGATTGTTTGATTGATTTACAGCAGCTGACACGTCGTCCCAAGGTCACGAGGAGCCGTCACAGAGTGGGGAGGAGGCGTCAGGGGGTTCCGGCTTGAGCCAGCACGGTCTGCGGAACACAGTGCCCGACATCAACAGCCAGGCGGCCAGTGAGGTGCGGAACCAGCGATCCATGTCAGCGCCTCCCGACAGCAACCGTACACCAACCCCACACAGGTTCGTTTCCAAAATCGAGATCAACCCTGTAAACCCTGCCACGGGGCAGACTGCGGCCGACAGTAAACCGCCGGTTCCACCCAGCAGCAAACCACAACAAAGCCCCAATATGCAGCAGCAACCTCAGCATAAGACCTCCACCGTTCGACATATTCCGATCTTTGTCGAGGGACGGGATGAGCCGATTTTGCCCAAAAATGTTGACCAGGAGTATAACAGTGTGCCTCAACCTCAACAACAACAACAGTGGCAACAACCGCAACAACAGTTTACAACTTCCCACCAGTTCCAGCCGCAGAGGAAGCCTTCTTCACAAGGGTTTCAACAACAGTTCCAACAACAGTCTGCGTCTCCTCCTCCTCCACCTCAACAACAGATGCCTCGGCCTCGTGATCAGACCGATTCTGGGGTTCCACAACAACAGCAGCAGCAGCAACAACAACAGCCAGAACAGCCCAAGGTTGATGTGAATGATCCCATCTACAAGGTGCAGTTGATTCAGAAGGAGGTGGACGCTCTGAGGCAGCAGATTGAAGCGTTCAGTGGGAAAACACGTGCCGACAAGGAGTTCATCTATTTGGACGAAATGTTGACGAGGAATCTGTTGAAGTTGGACAATATCAGCACTGAAGGTAAGGAGAATATCAGGGCAGTCAGGAAGGAAGCTATCAATTCGGTGCAGAAATGTATCAGCTTGTTGGAGTCGAAGGTTGATCAGCAGAAGATGGATGTGGATATCAAAGGGGAGGATGAGGTGGTGAAAGAGGGAGGAGAGGAGGAGAAGGTGGAGGAGGCGACAGGGGGTGCTGGGGGGTCAGTTTCACCCCCGAAAGAAGAGGGTCCCGTGGAGAAAGTGCCTAAGACTGATTCGCAGGATAATCCCAACGAGATCAAGTGCTAGAGGGTGGGGCTTGTGATAGTGAGACCTGTGGTGGTTATTTTTGTTCGTTCAAGACTGTATCTACTGTACAAACTACGTTTTTTTCCTATGTTGCAAACTCTAGTTTTTGTTGATAGGGAGAGACCATATTAGGCGTTTTTCAGAGCACCAAAGAGGTGTTTTTTTTCAGACCTGATCGGAGAGCTTTCTCCTGCCCTGCCGACTAAAAAACGCTTAATATGGTCTCGCCCTTATTGTCAACTAATTTTCTATTGAAAGGTTATTATACTTTGTGTTGATTGGAAACTTGTTTGGCGAATTTTTCTATGGTTTGTAATATTTCCTGATTGTATTATATTGTGTGATGTGTTGTAATGATATATATATTCAACCGCAGTTGATGCGATTATTTGAAAAAGGAAATTGGATACATTTTGTTACAGTATTGTGGCAACTTTCCTTTTGTTACTGATCAATTTATAACAATGAAATTTGTTGTAAAATACATCTTATCGGAACTAACTTGCAATAATAGATACTTAGTTTCTTCAAATTCAATTTGAAATACATACTACTATGTAACAGTATCATTATAGATTGTCTTCCTAATGACATTTATGATAATTTATGTAAGGTGTTTACATAAATATCAGATGGAAACCAATTTAGAATAATCCACACCACGTTTTGGTCAAGTTAATATTTATAAAAATTTTACAAATTTTATTACAGTATTGTAGGAATTCTTTATAGTTTTTATTGTAACTGTCTAATAACTGATGACTTTTTTCCTATTGAAAAATATTCATTTTGGAATCCAATTACTGATAATTTATACCTTCTGGTACGTTCATTTATTATTTTATCATAGTAAATTTTCAGTTTTCATAATTCTAAATTCATGACTACCGGAAAGAAATATTTTTGTATGAAGATCTCAAGATTGGACTAGTATTATGAGGTCAGTAAATTTTGGAATTAAGTACTAAATGGCTATAAAAATATTACAATGTTACAATTCAAATTTTCTAGCTGATGCATATTCAGTCTGTTGAATAAACTTTTGCAGATTACATAATACTTTTGCATAATAAAATAACATAAATAGTATGAAATCGTTGTTCATGTTCTATTGAATATTTTTGAAAGTGTCTAGTATAATATTAGATGAATGAGAATAATTATATTGATAAATTATTAACAGTTGTCCGAAATTGTAGTGTCTTATTGAAAGGATATTCTAATGTAGATTGTAAAGCTGAGAAAATTACATGATATCGATGCTAAAAATTTTAGAAAAGTATTATACATATAGCCAGCTGTCTTTTGTGTATTTTGAAGGGTAGCTTTATATTTGGAAATTTTGTAAAATTAAGCTTGCTATAGAAGGATACAGTTTTTATCATTTTTGATCTCAGATATAAGCTCATATATAATGTCAATAGTAATATTATATTGTAGCATTTCCTGAGGATTACACTTTTGTGCTTTTTTATAATCAGTCAAGAATATTTGGATTTTTTCCTTCCAAATAAACATTGTATTTAAAAATTATACAGAGAGTTTCTCAATTTTCAAATGTTTCAAGATATTCTACTCAATTTTCAACTGAAATATTTCATTTAAAAATGTTACTAGAAGTTTCAATTATTGTCAAGTGTTTTAAGATAATCTGTCCAAATTATTATAACTTCGAACACCTCATAAAGCTGAAAGATCGTTAACCGTATAAAAATGTATAGCTAACATAGAACAATATTGATTTTTTTAACGAATTGACTTCTACTGATATTTCTCTCAATTTTTCGTTATCTTCTTCAAAGTGTTACAACTGTTCACCATAATTGTTTTCTTCACTTTCATTTTAAATTACTTGATGCTTATATCTTCAATCTACTTATATCTTCAATTTTGTTAAAAATTGTAACAACAGTTATCCATATTATTTGTTTTCTTCTCTTTCATTTTAAATCACTTGATGCTTATCTCTAGTAGACTACGTTTATATTCTTCTCTAGAATCTCTGGAATGGCAGAAACTTTTTGAAGTTGTCATTTGAACTTAGAAAGTCTTGTGCAATTTGCGATGATTGTAGAAAAAACTTTGCACTATTGCCAACTGAAAGCTATCACTAGATAGTCATCGGTTGCCAAACTAAGTGCTTTAATTAGCTTTCACTAATTGCACCGGGGTAATTGATATTTTCGGCAGATGATGTCAATTATCGTCGCCATTTTGAAATTTATTATGATTTGTAATAATTGTAGCAGTTTTGAGACTCATAAAGATGTTAAATGCCTTCATCTTGAAAATCTGAAATGTTGTACTATTTTATTTCTCAATGTTAATCTGTTAGAAATAGATCCTTCTGACAGAAAAGCTGAAATTTGAAAGAAATTTTGACAGAAATCTGAAATTTGGTATTATCATTATTATATCATTTATCATTATCCTGTTATTCTCATTTTGACAGAAATCTGAAATTTGGTATTATTTTATCATTATTATCTATCCTAAGAGATGCTTGGTTAGCTGAGAAATATCTTAGTTTAAATGCATTAATATAGTTTGATGACAGGCCTATATTAATTGATCATTTATGGTGTCAATTATACTATTTTGTTAGTTGAAATAGCCTTTATTCAAATGACTTTGATATTATCTATTTGCTTTATATTAAGCACATTTTTGTTACTCAAAAGTTTGAAAGTATTCAAACTAATTAAACCCCGTTTAGAAATTACTAAAAGATTAATCATGCTTTCAAAAACATTAATGTATTGATGATGAATCATTTATATAATTGGTGACATTCATTATTATTCTTTTTTGCATTTCAAATTCTTATTAATGTATGACTTTCACGATTACTGTATCATATTTGTAATGAAATTCAACTTTACAATAATTGTATACTATTTCTTGTCAAGTATATTTCATCTAAAATTCTCTGTATTATTTTATCTTTACTGTTCTCTTTTACTACTTGATTTTTTCATTGAGTTATCGTTTAATCAAAATTCATTCAGTAACTAACCGTCCAACAAATTATTTTAGTAAAGGCCTAATTTAACTATTATTGATCGTAATAAATTATTAATTATTATTTTCAAATTATATAAACGAGCATCTAAAAATTTCAGTTGGTTGATATTCATCTATAATTGATTACACTTATAATAATTATAATACAACTATGATAATAATTATAGTTATATATTGTTTTGAGTTTAGAGCCTAAGTTCTGGAGAATAGCTCGTATAACCAAAGACTTTATAATTATGTAAATGACTGAAACATAATTTGAACTGTTGACATGAATATATTTGTGTATCTATGCGCGCCATATTTAATGTTTTCATGTAAACTATTTTGTTAACTCAGATAGTGTATAATAAAATATAATTATAATATGATTACTTGAGGGTTTTCACTTTGAACCAGGTCTGGTACTGTAATAGTAGATGTACAATAGGAAGAAGTCTATGGCTCAACTCACACTTACGCGACTCAGGTCGAGATTCGCCTCGACTCTAGTCGAGAGCATGTGTTTCCAAATGGTGACATTCAGACCAGTCGATTCTAGTCTCCGCGAATGTCACCATTTGAAAACACATGCTCTCGACTAGAGTCGAGGCGAATCTCGACCTGAGTCGCGTAAGTGTGAGTTGAGGGTAAATAGTTTGAAGGGAGAAATTCTTCATCAAAATTTAGATGTCCTGTGATAGTTATAGGTGAAAGGCTACCATACACTAGACATGAATACTTATCACATAGTTCGTCACACTATTCTTGTCTAGTGTAGAGTGGTCTTTTCCTTTTCCTTTAGGCTCAACTCACACTACGCGACTCAGGTCGAGAAGAGACTCGACTATAGTCGAGTGTTGAATGAAAAAGACTAAGAAATTGTCAAAAACCACAGATTTATTGATACTTAGAAAGACTGGTTTTGGTTATTACACCATTTTCAATCTCTGATAAACTCCGAAACCGGTCTTTCTAAGTATCAATAAATCTGTGTTTTTTGATAATTTCTTAGTCTTTTTCATTCAATATGAATAATTACCACAATATCAACTTCTCAACTACAGGTTATTCGTGAGAACTGAGCGTACTAGATATAATCCAGTATCGATTACTCCTCCAGTATAGTTGAGTACATGTGTTTTAAAATGGTGACAGTCGCGAAGACTAGAATCGACTGGTCTGAGTGTCACCATTTGGAAACACATGCTCTCCACTAGAGTCCAGTCTCTACTCGACCTGAGTCGCGTGAGTGTGAGTTGAGCCTTAGACTTTTTCATGAAAAAAGTCTAGAGTTTAACTGATCATAATTTATTACAAAATACATCAACATCATAAGTTCAGAGTAGAAAATATGATGTTATAATTTCAATATTCTAATGAATATTTCCTGTAAATAATCTACGAATAAATAATATTTCCCAACTGTCATTATAACTTGGACCTTGCTATAGTGAGGTCCACGTTATAATGGTAGTATTTGATTGACATTGGTGCTGCTATCCTTGTCTATCATTCGACAAAGAATAGAATAGAATGACTGCCTTTATTTTATACCTGGGAGGGCGAAGTTAGGGCGCAGTCGGCCCTCTCTTTCACTTAACCCTCAAAGCAGATAGCGCTATTCATTACTGGCTACACAAAGTTGCCAAATCGATTTCAACAATATAGAAATATAAATGGTTTACAAAATATTCAATCTCAATCATGAAAATTTATTCATTGAAAGATCTATTTTCTTGGCGAATAAAATACAATTTAGTATTTTAAACAAGTAGTTATAATAAGTTGATTTTAGATCAGATATACTGGTATCACCTATCCTCTAAAGAAGGCATTCCTGTTTTATCATTCTCCACTGCCATTATAACGTGGACCTTACTAGTAACATTAGCTTTAGACTGTTAGTGCCGGTTGCACAAAAGCCGGTTAAATTTTAGAACCAATCAGACAAGGCGTATTTTCAAAGACGCCTTCTCTGATTGGCTCTCGTGAAATTAATCACTATTAAAATTCAACCAGCTTCAACCGGGCCTTACGCTGGTTACACATTGGGCGGTTTCTGCCGCGGCGTTAATTTCGCCGTCGCCGCCGTTCGAGCAGTAGTCTATAGACTTGAATGGAAGCTTACACACTGGGTGGCAGAATCGCCGCGCGGCAATATTGCCGTTGGCGGCAGCTGTGCAGCCGTCCACTGCCACTGCGGCTGGCGGTGTTTTTGCCGCTCTTGTCCACGCAGTGGCGTACGTGACCAAATGGGCGTTTACACATTTGGCGGTTGTCTACCGTCGCCGCTGATCAGTCGTCTTTCCCAGTTGCTCCAAGTAAGAGGTCTTTGAAAATCAGCCTATTAATTAGTGTCTTGTTGTAAAATTTGTGAGTTGTTTATAACATTTATTTATTGTTTTAAGTGTTTGTGGTTGACGAGTGGGAAAAAATGAGTGAATTAATAGACAGTGAGTTGTTAATATCTTTGTTAGAACAGAGGCCAGTTTTGTGGAACAAAATGTGCAAAATACAATTAACTGAACACTCATGAAACAGAGAAGTCACAACACATTTGCGATGAAGAACTACAAGAAGAGGTTGAGGTTGAGTGGTAGAGAGGACTTAAAAGTCCTAACTCCGCCTAATAAAGAATTTTTCATTTTCATATTTTTTCAAGATCTATTTTGGCTACTGATCGATCATACGTGGCGGTAATTTTGCCACTCGATGTTTGGCGGTAATTTTGCCGTTGAATGTGTAAGCTCGACTCTTTTTCGAGGCGGCGACGACAGTTTCGCCGCCGCGGCAGAGACCGCCCAGTGTGTAACCAGCGTTGGTGTTCCTTATAATAATAAAAACTAAGCTTCCCATTCAAACAGAAGCTGACAATTTTAAGTGAATGGTAAGTAGTGCAATTTGAAGACAGCGCCGTTCCATTAACAAATAAAAAAAACGTTTACAAAATTTGCAACAATTTGAGTTGGAGTGACCTTGACAGACACTTTCTGAACATTAATAGATTGCTGCTGTTAAATTCGCACTTGAAACTGGCAGTATACCTCGTAAATAACAACCAACACTATACATTCAACCAATGGTGACAGTGAAAAGTTAGGTGACACTACAATGATAATATAGTGAGGTCCACGTTATAATGGCAGTTGCGAAAGATAGGAGAACAGCATTGCCGAGTCTCTGCCTTGCTAATACTAGGCTACAGTTACTATATGAGAGATGTTTATGTTACTATATGCAGATACAAAGGGAGAGATAAATTTAAGTACCTGGGATTTACCATCATGAAAAATGGCGATACAGACGAGGAGATAAAGATTAGGTTGGCCCAAACCAGGAGTTGTATTCGACAGTTGCACCCAATCATATGGAGTAAGGATATTCATAGGAAAAATAAACATAGAATATTCAATGCAATCGTCAGAAGTATAATTACGTATGGGGCAGAGGTTTGGGTGACAAACAAGAGAGCAAGAGATAAGATGAGAGCTGTTGAGATGGATTACTGGAGGAGATGCTGCGGGCTTACCAGAATGGACAGAGTGACAAACGAGGAGATAAGAAGGAGAATGAAAGTGGAATGGGATATTATAAAGTTGATTGAGGATAAAAGGTTGATGTGGTATGGCCATGCTAGAAGGGCGAGTGCTAGCAAATGGATAGGGATGGTGACTGATTGGAGTCCAATTGGGCGAAGGAAAAGAGGAAGACCTAAAAGATCATGGAGAAATGAGGTGGATGAGGCTATGGAGGCCCGGAATTTAAGGGATGGTGAATGGGAGGATAGGCAAAGATGGAGGTCTCGACTAAAAGAAGGAAGACGGTGAATCACTGTAAAATCCTATTATATATATATATATATTATATATATATATATATATATATATATATATATATATATATATATATATATATATGCAGATACAAAATAAATAATTAAAAAGTATATTTATTCTATAATATATGTTTACAATATAGTAACTGTAGCCACTACCTTCCATAGAAGATAGCTGATAGCGGTATATCTGATGTAATTGACCGAGCGAAGTGAGGTCTAAGATTCAAGTCTACGGTTTGGCATTTCTCTTAATATGTTTAAATGTTTTTATGTTGCGCATTTACGGCGAAACGCGATGATAGATTTTCATGAAATTTGACAGGTATGTTCCTTTTTTAATTGCGCGTCGACGTATATATAAGATTTTTGGAAAGTTTGCATTTCAAGGATAATATGAAAGGAGAAAGGAGCCTCCTTCATACGCCAATATTAGAGTAAAAATCAGACTATAGAATTATTCATCACTAGCCGTCAGGCTCGCTTCGCTCGCCATATCCGTCTAGCCAGGGGGCTCCGCCCCCTGGACCCCCGACTGGATCGTCCAAGAATGAGATCAGCAGGCTCGCTTCGCTCGCCTGCATTTTTTCATTTTTATCATATTAGGACAATCCAGTCGGGGGTCCAGACTAAACGTCTGGCTAAACAGATATGGCGAGCGAAGCGAGCCTGACGGCTAGTAATATAATATTCCCAGGATTGAAGTAGCAGTGCCCAATCAATTTTTCCGCGATAAATGCATTTAAATCTTCAACTTGGTGCCAACCTAACAAAATCAACTCAACTTAATGCCAACCTGACAAAATTATTAATTTAGTTGCCAGTTAACAACTGTTTCGAAGAGGTACTCTATCTAGATTATAGTTCTATAGTAACATATGATATGGAAATTTCAATTCTAATTAAGAGATTGGGAGAAGAAGAATATACATGCTAAAAGACGAACTTTAAACCCTTAAAAACAACCTTTAGAGTTGAAATATTGCCAAAAGATTTCTTAGTGCGCCTCTAAAGGGCCAACTGAACATACCTACCAAATAAGAACATTTTTGGTCCGGTAGATTTTTAGTTATGCGAGTGAGTGAGTGAGTGCCATTTCGCTTTTATATATATAGATAAATCAGCTGACAAGTGATTACACAGATGTGTGGAGAAGCCAGTCTATTGCTGTATTTCCATAAGGTCTATAGTTTCAATCAGGTACTTGTGGATGAGAATACTGCGTGAGGTCTACTGTTCACAGAACTACTAGTATTTATTTCATTGACAATCACAAATCATAATTACAATCCTATTATATATTAAGCGAGCAATTTCTGTAAATCTGTTTATATTTTTATATCTGGTTATTTATGTTCAACGGATCTCGAAAACGGCTCTAACGATTTTCACGAAATTTGGAATATAGTAGCTTTATGATATAAAAATTCTATTGCACTAGATCCCTTCCTTGGGAAAACTCGCTGAACGACATAAAAAGGATAATATTCATCCTTGGCTGAAACAGCTGAGACTTTCGTCGGCTGTGGATATTAAAAAGTGAGCGAGTGATTCTGTGGAAAATCAAAATATCGGATCCCCGAAATTCATAAGCTGACGTATAGCCAGCTGTAAAATATAAATACGATCATTTTAGAGAATATTGTGTTCTGTCATGGCTTACTTTACTCTATCTATAGTAGGCTATATGGTTCTGTTTATCAATAAATAAAAATAACGAGCGAAGCTCGGTGCCCCGATATTATAATATGGTTGGGAGAAGACAACAGGCATAGCCCAAAACTGTCTTCTCCCAAATTTTTACAAATAAAAGTTTCAAAAAAGAATGAGGTGTTAATTAATTAGCTGTTAATTGTTCTTAAAAATGATCAATTATGTTTATTCGTTAAGATAAAATATTTTCCAATCACCAAATAATGAATTTTCATAACTGCGATTGAATCTTTTATTTCTTCATTGTTGAAAAACGATCTGGCACCGTTGCAGAGCTAGAAAAGGATAGTGCTATCTTTTTTGTCGAATGATAGACAAGGATAGCAACAACAATTCTAATCAAATACTGCCATTATAACGTGGACTTCACTATAGCAGTGAACTGTTTTTTGTGTAGTTGAGAAGTTGTGGTAATTATTCATATTGAATGAAAAAGAATAAGAAATTGTCAAAAAACCACAGATTTATTGATACTTAGAAAGGCCGGTTTCGGTTATTACACCATTGTCAATCTCTGATAAACCCAGCAATGAACTGTTAGCTTCTTCTATAATTGACTCAAATTCAAATAATGATGACAATTTAAATAGTGATAATATAGTTCTGCTTCCCACACTGTTGACCCACTTATATTTCCAAGCAAGCCGCCACTGCTTCAGAAATAATCTAGAATATTCTCTAAGACAGTGATATTCACTTTGAATTGTCAACATATTGCATGTTTGAGTGGAAAGTATTGCTGATGTTACTCTTTTTAATGGCAGTGGAAAAAGATAGGAGAACAATGCTTCCGATCCTCTATCTTCTATAGACGGTTATTGATTTAATATTAACTGTTCATTCTCGTTAAAAATAATCAATTATATTTTTTAATGAATCATCATAATAAAGATAAAATATTTTGTTGGTTAATTATTAATTCTACATTGTTTGATTGATTGATTGATTGATTGAGTACTTTATTTATGTAGATTACAATATATACTGTCTTATACACTTATATACAATAGCTTACAATACAGCAAAATTATAGATGAATTTACATGATATAGACTAAGAAAATAATTATTGAACTGTATATGATATGAAAAAGCAATTTGTAATATAATAACTATAGATAATAATTATATTGTTATGCATCTACATAAATTGGCGGAGCTTTGGACATATCAATGATTGAAAGACGATCTGTCAACAGAGCAAAGCGAGAAAGAGATAGCGTTATTCGCTTTGTTAGATGATAGACAAGGATAGCAATACCATTGCTAATCAAACACTGCCATTATAACGTGGACCTCACTATAGGAATGCTGACAGATTAAATAACTTATTGTTGAAGTAGCACTGTGGGCGTGACATAGTTCTGTCAATTTGGTTTAGAAATATTGTCTCAAATTCAATAAATCAGTTTTATTTATTTGTTTTAAATATTGTCTCACAGCTCACAGATATTGGTTTGATTTAGATTAATATTTTGGCAAATATTTTTCATAGCTCATTCTGTCAGTATTGTTATTTGCTTATATTGTCATGATCAATATAAATACAGTAAATATATTTATAGAATAGAATTATAGTACTCTTTGAAAATAATAAAATAATAGATTAAGAATGTAAATCATAACAACTATAGTTCCAGAGTTCAAACCATCTTCAGGTTATTTAATATTGTATTATTTTCAATGGGTAGTATAATTATATTTTATAAATAAAAATAAGTAGCCCTGATTTCATATATATTTTAACAGTCAATTTAATAAAGAAACATATTGTAATAAATACCTCATTACTTCATGATGTGCTATTATTTACATATTTATTTATTTTACTCAAGTATCATTACTTCATGATGTGCTATTATTTACATATTTATTTATTTTACTCAAGTATCATTACTTCATGATGTGCTATTATTTACATATTTATTTATTTTACTCAAGTATCATTACTTCATGATGTGCTATTATTTACATACGGTATTTATTTATTTTACTCAAGTATCATTACTTCATGATGTGCTATTATTTACATTTTTATTTATTTTACTCAAGTATCATTACTTCATGATGTGCTATTATTTACAGATTTATATATTTTACTCTATTATCATTACTTCATGATGTGCTATTATTAACAGATTTATTTATTTTACTCAAGTATCATTACTTCATGACGTGCTATTATTTACAGATTTATATATTTTACTCAATTATCATTACTTCATGATGTGCTATTATTTACAGATTTATATATTTTACTCAATTATCATTACTTCATGATGTGCTATTATTTACAGATTTATATTTTACTCAAGTATCATTACTTCATGATGTGCTATTATTTACATACGGTATTTATTTATTTTACTCAAGTATCATTACTTCATGATGTGCTATTATTTACATATTTATTTTTTTTACTCAATTATCATTACTTCATGATGTGCTATTATTTACATATTTATTTTTTTTACTCAATTATCATTACTTCATGATGTGCTATTATCTACATATTTATATATTTTATTCGAAGTATGTGGAGATATGTGGTGTTTTATTACTAAAATACCAAATTATATATAAATTGGAAGACATTTCTTGGCACAAATTGTTGCATAACTCTTTGTGGTTGATGATTGAGTGACAAAATTGGGTCATCACAAGCCATAGCAATGGAAATTCCTTGGATTCCACAAATATATTTTGGTGAGAATATGCCCCACATTAGTGTTAGGCTTGTATGTGCTTAGATTAGTAAATTTTCATGTTAGAATCAGACTAGAGTTTTTTAATAGATTAAGTTAATAGGCCTATTATTTTGGCTTATACACTAATTTGCAATAAATGTCAGTATAACTTAGCTAATTATTCAACGAAGTATGGAACAATATTAACCAGAATTAGATTAAATTGAATTTGATAATCGATATTGTAATGAAACTAATAAATTATGCCTAAATCGGCGGAGTTTCAACAGATAATTGTCAAATCTCTAAAAAGGATATACAATAATATCCTTCCACTTTAACACACAACCGGAATAGAGAGATAATAAATAAGAGATGAATAAATATTAATATTCAATTTAACAATAGCAATATCTAGGAGAAGAAGAATTTATTAATGTAAAGAATGATTATTGTAAAGAGTTTATTAATGAGTAAATATCCAAATCAGGAACGTTAAAACAGTAAACTAAGCTCCTTTATAGAAGAATTATTTTCAAATGTGTTAGTTGTATGTATTGCTGTGTTTCATAAGAAGCTATGCATTTTTAATGTTTGTTGCTAAAAATACGGTAAACCTATGTGTGTGAAGGTCATGGAATAATAAAAGTACTGAAACACTGTGCTTCTACATTTTCAGTTGTACTAGAAATAAAAGTAAGTATTTTCCATGATATGGTAGATTAAATAGAAAAGAAGAGGAGTAATCTAAAAGTTAGTAGACATTCTATCTACTAGTTGTCTATCTATCTAGTCTGTCTACTAACGTTGGAGTAATCTATCTTCTGGTGGCTTTTCAAGCAGTGCTAAAAAAGGCACATAGATAATAACAGCTGGATAAATGTCTTTTAAAATGTACCAAATGATCAGAAAAACATAGAATAATCAGCATTTATTAAAAAATATTATACTATCATTTTTATTTGTCTGCTATTGTTTTCAAGTTTAAAATTTATAAGATTTTAGAAATACAGAAAAAATACTTAAAAGCCGTACATCTTCTTTTAAAATTGTGTTTATCTTTTATTCGAAATTGCATCAGGCTATAAAGGAGGATTTCTTTATACATAAATGCTTTCAATGTTCAAGCAAAACAATGAATAATTCAAGTTGACAGTTTATAGATAAAATATAATAATTTGAATCCAATTAATATATCTAAAACAATGGAAAAATTGAGCAGTGATTGAAACAATAAAGGTAAGTGAGCTGAATTACTGTTTGTATTCCTTATTATGTATTTACTTATTATTTATTTATTTACGTATCTATTTATTTGTCACTAGCAAAAGTGATAGATATAGATAAAGGAAGAAAGAATACTTTTCTATATTCATTTTAATAAATTATAATTCAGGAAGATTTTAAATGTAGAAAATTATTACTCAAAGTATATATTATAACTTTGTTGAAGTTCTGACACTGTGTTACTAGTAAATATTTGAAAAAATACTTACTTTTGATTGGAGTCTTGAGGAATGCATTTCACTCCTGAAGAGGAGCTTCATCAGCCTTCATCAGAGGCTGATGAAGCTCCTCTTCAGGAGTGAAATGCATTCCTCAAGACTAAATGCATTCCTTAAGACTCCAATCAAAAGTAAGTGTTTTTTCAAATATTTACTAGTAACACAGTGTCAGAACTTCAACAAAGTTATTATATAGTGTTTCGTCATGGAAAGCAACTTCAAGTATATATTATCATATAAATACTTGTATTTCTCATTTATTGCTTCTGAAATATGATAATATTGATACAATTAATATAAGAACATCTCTCTACTTGTCTGTATACATAACATTTATTTAATTACCCTCAGATAGTATGAAGGACAAATTAAATGGCTTTGATGATTATTTCCACCATTAAATCAAAACATAGTTGAACATTAAAGGTACCTAACTTATTTAGGCTAAAATAATAATATAATATTACTAACTGTCATTACAGAATAAATATGTAAATTGCACCCTACTGGACAATAATATTGCTCTGCTATAGACTTCTGTGAGTGCAGAAAAGTGCACTCCAAACATGCAAGGCCTCACCCTAATGATAATCTGAATAAAATATTGCACAAATTATTTGTTATTACAGAGTATAGAAATATGTCCATTATCCCCTACTGGAGTATTGCACTACTATGCACTTTTTTAAGTGCATCTGGGGATGCAGAAAAGTGCACTCCAGCTATGCAAGGTTTGATAATATTCATCTGAGAAAAATAGTAACTATTTCACAAATTAAATAAAAAATAAAATCACCAACTGTTATTACAGAATAAACATGTTCATTGCACCCTACTGGACAATTGCACTGCTATGCACTTTTGTAAGTGCTTCTGGGGATGCAGAAAAGTGCACTCCAGCCATGCAAGACCTGAATAAAATATTGCACAAAGTATTTGTTATTACAGAGTAAAGATATGTCCATCGTTCTTTACTGGACAATAACTGCACTGCTATCCACTTGTGTGAGTGTATTATCTGGGGATGCAGAAAAGTGCACTCCAGCCATGCAAGACCTGACCCTGATGATGTCTTGGAAGAACATCCAGTGGTCTGAGAACCAGGCTGTCAACCACTCAGTCAACGCCTACTCCGAGCCTTACGATGAAAGTGCCATCATTCCAGTTAGGATGCAGATGTGGAGAACACAGGCGTTCTTGACGTTCCCTAGGTTGGTATTTTACTTTCCTTGCCCTATTACCATAGGTAAGGAAAGTATTGCTTTCCGAAAAAAATTAAGGTACCACAATTTCCAAATTTCTGTACGTTTCAAGGTCCCCTGAGTCCAAAAAAGTGGTTTTTGGGTATTGGTCTGTATGTGTGTGTGTGTGTGTGTGTGTGTGTGTGTGTGTGTGTGTGTGTGTATGAGTGTATGTGCGTCTATGTGTGCACGATATCTCATCTCCCAATTAACGGAATGACTTGAAATTTGGAACTTAAGGTCCTTCCCCTATAAGGATCCGACACGAACAATTTCGATCAAATGCAATCCAAGATGGCAGCTAAAATGGCGAAAATATAGTCAAAAACAGGGTTTTTCGCGATTTTCTCGACAACGGCTCCAACGATTTTGATCAAATTCATACCTATAGTAATTCATAGAAATAGTCATTGATAAGCTCTATCAACTACAACAAGTCCTATATCTGTAGAAATTTCAGGAGCTTTGCCCCATCTATGCAAAGTTTGATTTTAGATTCTCAATTATCAGCCTTAATATACTGTACAATTTAAACCAAAAAATTCAAGTGGAAAAGATTGAGCATGAAAATCTCTGCAATTAATGTTCAGTAACATTTCCACCTAAAATTGAAAATAAGCTTGAAATCCGAGAAAATGTGTTTATTAAATTGCAAACTGTTGGTTCTATTAAATCATTCACTACGAAGAGATAGCAGACCTCGCGTGTTTCCAGCGTTATTGATCTATCACCAGCGTCAGGTGATCAATTTTCATAACGGCAAGGAAAGTTGTGTGAGTGCGCCACATCAGATTTTTATGAAATAAATCCAAAAATATGGCAGAGTATCTGAAAAACATAAAATTTTGAGTACAGTTATAGCATTCGTACTGATTTATTATTGTTTGGGAATTATTTTTTATAATTTTACACAAAATGGAGATGTGACAGACACAGCAGTGCTTTTTCACTTTTCCTTGGTTAATAGTTTAAGAAGTTTTATAAGCTCCACGATTAACAAGAAAATGCCAAGTGTTTATTGAGTACGTACCTAAAATAGATTAATAAAGAGTTTTGAACTTGATGAACTGGAAATTTTCAGCATTTTTAAGCAAGGAATAATAACCAGCAGTTACGCGGTACCCAGCGAGGTATCTAGACAGAATAATTTTGAGTAGAGCGTTTGGATTATGCATTCATCTTCAATTTATTTCAATTTTGTTTGAGATTGAAATATTTGTTATTTATATGAAATAGATCCTTCGCAATTGAAAGAATTACTACTTGAACTATGCCACGATAAAAATATTCACAAATAAATATCACCTTTTTATTTACTGAGAAAGGATAAACATTTACCTCTATTCTTGATCAAAATAGCAACAAATATCAAGAAAAACTACAGCGTTTAAGCTTATTTATCCTTCAAAATCGTCACTTTACCATTAAATAGAGTACTATAGCTTAGAAATAGAAAGAAAAAGAAAAATCTCAGTACCGTACCCTTTTTGAATTATTTAATCACAAATGATTTACTTTTTATGATTTTACTTCAATTACTTGAAAATGGCATCAATGTCCGAAACATGTTGTGATTGAATAATCCAAAAAGGGTACTGAGATTTTCATTTATATTTCTATAAAAAGTAGCAGCCCTATACAGAAAAGAGATACTATTGTTTACTATAATTAGTGTGATAATTCTAAGCAAATTCATACATATACATAATTATTTCACTCATAAAATATTTTAATATGGCTACATGAATTGTTTTATTATTATAGAAATTACTAGGCTAGTACCCTATTTATACTTTCTTATATAAACACTTATGCCATTTTCAAGTCAAGTCTAGCGTTTGTATAAAAAAATGATAAAGAGGATATTAATTTCTATAAAAAATATTATACTAGAGATGGAAATTACTGAGATATTGCAATTATTCAAATGCTAGTGAATTAATAATTATTATAAAACGAAAATCCAAATTAATGCTGTACTTTAATTCACCCCGAAGACTTCTGCTACTGCAAATATTGACAACAAGGTAAACAGTTAAATGGAAATTCAATGAGCACTACTATTCAAAAATGATTTGACAGCCCGGGAATCGAACCCAGCTTCTCCTAATTACTGGTCAGGAATGCTTATAGTATAAAGAGGATATAAATTTCTATAAAAAATATTATACTAGAGATGGAAATTACTGAGATATTGCAATTATTCAAATGCTAATGAATTAATAATTATTATTAAACGAAAATCCAAATTAATCCTGTACTGTAATTTACCCCGAAGACTTCTGCTACTGCAAATATTGACAACAGGGTAGACAGCTAGATGGAAATTCAATGAGCACTATACTATTCAAAAATTATTTTTCAACCCGGGAATCGAACCCAGCTTCTCCTAATTACTGGTCAGGAATGCTTACCCTTACACCAAACTGACAGTCTCTGGTTAGCAGCGCTCATTTTTATATGAAGCCATAGCGGCCAGCCAGTCTAGAGATGGAAATTATTGAGATATTGCAATTATTAAATGCTAATGAACTACAGCATTTAATTTGGATTTTCGTTTAATAATAATTATTAATTCATTAGCATTTGAATAATTGCAATATCTCAGTAATTTTTATCTGTAGACTGGCTGGCCGTTATGGCTTCATATAAAATGAGCGCTGCTAACTAGAGATTGTCAGTTTGGTGTAAGAGTAATCATTATTCCTGACCGGCAATTAGGAGAAACTGGGTTCGATTCCCGGGCTGACAGATAATTTTTGAATAGTAGTGCTGATCGAATTTCCATCTAGCTGTTTACCGTGTTGTCAATATTTGCAGTAGCAGAAGTCTTCGGGGTGAATTACAGCATTTAATTTGGATTTTCGTTTGATAAATAATTAAATATTATACTCATATTTTATGTTATTGTACAATATATTGATTTATGTCAATGAAATGAATTTATTAAACTGATATTTGACTAGACTTTATATTGTTAGAAACGTTTGACTATAAAGTGGATAAAGCATTTGATTTGATATTTTATTCGACAGATACAGACCAGGTATACCCTTCAGCCTGGGCTATGTTCTTCTGACCTCATCTAACAGGTTCGACACAGAAATCTACCCATTTCCCAGCTGGCTGGAGCACACCAAGGATACCTATGCCAGCATTGTGAATGCGGTCGACATCTACCTAGATCACAGAAACCTCATGCTATGGGTTCTCGACACGGGCGAGATAAACACACTCGTAAAACCGCAGAAAATTGCTCCTCCTAGGATTTTCGGCATACATATCACTAATAGAAAGGTATTTTCAATAAATCAAGATATTTGAGAGCATCTGAGATGACAAAGATTATACAGCATAGCCTACTCAGATCTAGTTCATAGTAAACTCAAAGGTAATTACCTATTTGTTTGACGTAACCTATTACAATTAAGTTTGTTCAACGGCAATAAAAATATTCTTATTCTTATAGATTAGATATATTTGAAGATGATGGTTTCTTGATCCATTCGAACTTATCATAAGTTAGTACAATGTAGCCTGGACTCAATTGAATTAAAAATCAATTGGAACTAAATCATACTATACTATGTTATTCATTAACTTGAACTGTTTGCAGCAAAAAAAAAACAGAAGAATTAACTTGAACCCTTTGCAGAATTGAGCACTTGCTTTGAGGAAGATAGCGCTCTTCACATATAATGTAATTTATACATTATTTTCGTGTTTCCATCTTAATTATTCTTTTGTTGTAGAATAATTGCATGTGCCTTTACTGCATAAAAAATTGGAACTAAATCCTTCTATACTATTTATTCATTAACTTGAACCTTTTGCAGCAAAAAACAAAAGAATTGACCACTTGATTTGAGGAAAGTATAGCTCTTCACATGTAATTTCTACATTTATTTCAGTGTTTCCATTATAATTATTCCTTTTATACTATGTAATTCATTAATGTGAACCCTTTGCAACATAAAACTGAAGAATTGTAAACTTGCTTTGATTAAGGTATAGCTCTTCACATGTAATTTCTACATTTATTTCAGTGTTTCCATTATAATATTATTCCTTTGTTATCATGTCATCAGAAGCCTTTACTGCATAAAAGTTTTCCATAAAACTATACAGAGTTGTTCTATATGAAACTTGTCTCTTCTCACAGGGGGGTTAATTTTCTAGATTTGGAGGCTTTCCTGTGGCCTTCAGTGTGCTCTCCTACTGATCTTGAGATAGGGTTTTCCAGGGAACTAGCGGTATTGGCTGTGAATTTTTTGTCATTTGCAGCTCTAATATATAGGCTATAGATCTATAGGCTATCTATTTTCTAATAATATTCTTTTTAATGATCTAAATATAGTTATCTATAAATACAGAATTTTCCATCAAGCTTTTCCACTTCTTAAGCTGGGTTTACACCAAAGTTATTAACAAAATGTTAATAGCTTAATCCTTATAGATTCTATTAGATTGAACATAACTTATCATACACATGATGAACATATGTGTTTGTCAAGTTCCGTTCAATCTTATAGAATCTATAATAATCAAGTTAATAACCAACATTTTGTTAATAACTTTGGTGTAAACGCTGCTTTACAGTGTTTTAACTGTAAAATTTTTCATTTTTTTAATATATTTTCTAATAATAGGTATTCATTTTGTATTTTTTCAATAACTTATTTATATAAATTAATTTGACAGGTAGCAAAAGTGATCGACCTCTCAGACATGGTCTGCCCCGAAAGTCGTCTCCAATTCATAGTGGCCGACGCCACCGCTGGAGAAAGCACCAATCTATTTGTGAGTGACGCTGGAACCAGGTAAAGTGTAGAGAAAAATGAACTTTATTCTGGCTTCCAATTATTTATTCTGAATTGAATATGCCTATTATCAATGAATAAATAATATGAGTACTACAATTAAATACAATAATCGTTTCAGAATATTATACCAACAGCAATTGTATAATATACCGGTATAGTGAGGTCCACATTACAAGGCAATGGAGAAAGATAGGAGAAGAGCGTTGTCGACTCTCTGCCTTGCCACTGCCTTCTATAGAGGATAGCTGATACCAGTAAAACAGATGTACGGTACCTACCTTATATTAACTGTTCATTCAGGAGTTGCGAAGCTAGAAAAGGATAACGCTATTTGCTTTTTCGAATGATAGACATGGAGAGTACGGTAACAACAATGTTAATTAAATACTGCCATTATAGCGTGGACCTTACTAGAGGTTAACCGAATTCTACATTATCGCAAAATATTATAATAATTCTATATTATCCCAGAGATATTATCAATATGCTAACGAAAATACGAGGTTTTTGGGGCACTGTTTATTTAGCACAAGGATGTTTTTAAATCAACTGATTTAACTGTAGTGCTGAGGTCCATGTTATAATGGCAGTGGAGATATGAGAACAACGTTGCCGATTCTCTACCTTCTCAACCTTCTATAGAGGATAGCTGATATGATACCGGTATATTTGATGTAATATTGACAAGTTAATGTTGATCATATACTGCCATTATAACGTGGATTTCAATATATTACAGGTCACTACTAGTCTACAACGGAGCCATGACTAGCGACAGTCGAGGATTCAGAGTGCAGTTACCACCTCTACTGTGCCTGCGCAACTCAGCCTGCCGACCTGATGTGTTGCATCTGATGATCACAAGGGGTGGGGATATTTGTGGGCCAGTTTGCGGCAGTGAGCAGAAGGCCAGGTTGTTCTTCACCTACCTCAGCGGCCAGAATGTGTTTAGCGCTTCTGCTAAGGATCTGAGGTGGGTTTCACCATGAATAAATGCAATAATACAGTATAGAATGAAATGAATAGATATAATTATACAATAAAAAAATTTTCACTTGTCAAACCTATGATTAGTGCCAAGTTAGACGAAACTAGTACGTTAGGAACAAAATAAAAGCATCGAGAAAATACACCGTGATTCAAAAAGAATACCACAACTTTGAAAATTGATAACTGTGCAAAGAATAAACGGAGAGTAAAGCACTATTTGTCATCGATTTGAGGAAACTCTGAAGTTTTACTGCCGAATAGATCGGCTGCTAAGCAGCTCGAGACAGAGCACTTCATCACTGGCCTCCAAGAAGCCCTGACCTCACCCCCTGAGATTTTTTTCTATGGGGCAACGTTAAAGATAAGGTGTATCGACCGCCTCTACCAGCTAACATTGAGGAGCTCAAACAAGAAATAACAGCAGCTATACAAACTGTTACGCCCGATATGATACTGAGGGTGTGCAACGAGTTCGAGTATCGTATTGATATCACTCGAGTGTCTGGAGGGGGTCACATTGAACATTTGTGAACTTGCTTTCTAGTGGGGAAAAACTTAATTTAATACTCTTCATTTTGATTTACAACCCAGTTTCTATTATGTTTCCTTGATTAAATACAGATTTTCTAAGTTGTGGTATTCTTTTTTAATCACTCTGTATATAGCATAAAAAGATATCCCATGGTCTATGGGTCCTTTATGTTCCAAATTTCAAGCAGATTTTTGTCAACTCAAGCCGATTACTGTTTTGTTAGGGTGAGAGTCTAAGAACGGCACAGTAGGAGCAACTACCTGAGTCACATAGCTTCACGAAAAATAACTAGTAGGGTTATCGGCATAAATTAACATTGTAGTTTGAAGCATAAACACCCTATACCATGGGATATCTACTTATGCTATTTTTTCTCTATGGTTTCATCATAGATAGATAGAATAATATAAAAAAATCCTATAGCTTTAACAATCAACAGTTGTAATTTAAGAAATAATAGTTCAAACAGTTAATCAAGTACACTTTCTTTATATCTTATTGAATCACTTTCAATTCATTAAAAAAACACACATTTTTAGATTATATTGATTTAAAATATATTTTGTGTCTCTACTTTTGTTATAAAGCTTTTCGTTTCAATTTCTAGTTATTTTAAGGATTTTTTGTAAGCAGCTCTCACCAGCGGGCAAAGATTTTTCTTTTTGCTGGTGATGTCTAGAAATTTTATCATTGTTTTTTTCTGCTCTCATGTATTATGTGTAATATTGTATAATAAACATTTCATTTTTATTTTTGCTCGTGTATGTATGTATGTGTATGAGTTAATTTTTGTTTGTTTTCTTTTTGGCAACAAATAAATAAATTTCAGTTAGCCCATAGTAGCCCTACAGAGAAAAAGTGAGTAATATCATGGTAGAAGCATTTCTTTTTCCTTCTATACAGTATTATAATTAAAAATGCAGAAATTAAAAAAATCTCATACATACATCGTCACGTAATTCAAAAATGAATGCAAAATATCATGAAATTTTATCTTATGTATTTTTGTCTGTGTCATCACCTAATTTTGGAATGAGAAATAGCACAATGATTGTCTTAGTACCTACCTATTTTATCTCATAATGGTATTACAACAGTATCATTTGAAACATCATATCAATAAATATATGTAATAAGAGATAAGACATATATTAAATAGACAAAAGCAAATTCGGTCGAGTCGAAACTTATTCCACACTCCGCTCGTTATTATCTTGAATAATATTTTTAAATTCCAATCCTTTTCTCCAACCCAGCGAGGGCAAAACGTTTGCCTCAGTGTCGCAAGTGGGTCCGAAACCCAGCCGCATGGTTTTCGTGGGAAGTGATGATGACCTGGGTACAAACCTCTTTTTCCGCAACCAGGGCGACAACGTCATTCACGCGTGGAACGTGGCCACGCCCTTCCAAAGCGACAATTTCGTTGTCGCTGATCGCCCGCCCAGTTGTCGCCAGGCTACAAGTGTCACAGCCGGCTACAAAGGACTCATCTGGGCGTTGGAGTCGAATGTATGGGTGAGTATGGCGTGGAGGTCTGAAAATGTAGCTTAGAGTCAAATGAGTAGTAGAGCGACAATTTTGTTGTCGCCGATCGATTACACAGTTGTCGCCAGGTGATAAGTGTTAAAGCGGGCTACAAAGGGCTTACCTGGTCGTTGGAATAAATATAGCGTAGAGTCAAATAAGTAGTAGGAGCGACAATTTTGTTGTCGCCGATCGCCCGCCCAGTTTTCGCCAGGCGTCTAGTGTCAAGGCCGGCTACAAGGGACGTTGGAGTCTAATATATGGGTGAGTGTGACTTGGAGGTCTAAAAATGTAGCGTAGAGTCAAATAAGTAGTAGAGCGACAATTTTGTTGTCTCCTGGCGACAAGTTCACAGCCAGCTACAAGGGACACATCTGGGTGTTGGAATAAAATTTATGGGTGAGAGTGGAGTGGAACACACCTAAAACTATAGTGAAGGTATTATAAAAATTCATAAATGTAATTAAGTATTCTGAATAGAAACAAATGATTGAATACCTCATCCAATCAAGCTGGATTCGCTCACAAGTGACAATGAATATTATTATAAGGTGGAATAAAAAGATTTTGTCAATTCCACAAAATTCATTTGAGTCTATTTAACTAGTAGTTCTGTGAACAGTAGACCTCACGCAGTATTCTCATCCACAAGTACCTGATGTCAACTGTTTTAAATGTTAACAAAATCAGTTCACGTTTGAATTTGTATTCCATAATTTATTAATATTTATGTTAATTTAAACAATGAATAGAATATATTTATATTCCAGAATTTATATAATATTCATCCATCCAGTTCCGTGATAATCTTTCCATCTAATGAGAATTAATTTTTTTCAATCAAAAATATTATAATTTCTTCAACATTATTTAGTTCATTTGATTATTTTTAATCACCTATTAACTTAGTTTTTTCGAATGTGAGAATATTGATACTGATGGACACGCATAATAATACTATGACTGCAAAACAAAATATTGAAACCAAAGACCTTAAAGCTGCGATTAGACCAAATTTATTAACAAAATGTTAATAACTCAATCCTTATAGATTATATTAGATTGAACATAACTTATCATACACATGATGAACATATGTGTTTGTCAACTTGCGTTCAATCTAATAGAATCTATAAGGATTAAGTTATTAACATTTTGTTAATAACTTTGGTGTAGACCCAGCTTAAAGATGCATACCTCTTCAAGGTCTTTGATTGAAACTATAGACCTTATACTAATACAGTAATAGACTGGCTTCTCCACACATCTGTGTAATCACTTGTCAGCTGATTTATGATGAATAATAATTCTATAGTCTGATTTTTATTCTAATATTGGCGTATGAAGGAGGCTCCTTTTTCCTTTTATATTATCCTTGAAAATTTTCCAAAAACCTTGTATATACGTTGTCGCGCAAAGGAACATACCTGTCAAATTTAATGAAAATCTATTACCGCGTTTCGCCGTAAATGCGCAACATATAAATATTTACACATTAAGAGAAATGCCAAACCGTCGACTTGAATCTTAGACCTCACTTCGTTCGGTCAAAAATGGTGATTGAGTCCACCTTAATATGGAGAAATTCCACTACATCTCTGTGCAAAATGTTAATATTATATTATAATTCCCACTAGTTCTAATATATTGGACTACCTAGTCTATTATTCCCATTCAGTCCGGCAGAGTGAGTAGCCTATTGTATATATTAATTTATAATCCATGATTGGATTAGGATAAATGCTTATTTTAAATTATCTATATCCATTATGTAGTGTTTCATTCTTGTGTTATAAATTAAAAAAAAAATTGTCATGGATTCCTTGAATTGGTCTTCTTAAGTTTGTCATTTGCTTGTGATTTTGTTACTTTGTCTTATCGTTTGTAAGTATTGAGATATGACCTGATTTCCATAATTTTAGTTATTCTAGTGGTTTGAATAAGCTCTTTCTCTTTCTATTGACATGTTTGCTGTACCTAGTTGTTCGACTCACTGCCGGCGCGCAAGTTTTCTTTGCCGGTAGTGCCATTTTGTAAGTTAGAATATTTATTTTATCAATCTGTATTATTTTATGGCAAATAAATGAATTTGAATTTGTGAATAACAGGTCTACCATTGGAACTTATGGCAATTATATTTTCACTGTCACTGTTGTGTGTGTAAAACTAGCTTAGCAGTTGCAGTGGTTTGGAGAGCACCTAAAAAATAATAAACTCCATAATAGTGCACAACATCAATCTCAAACCCCTAAAATTGATAATACAGTAAAATATTTCAACTTTTTGTGTAGTTGAGAAGTTGATATTGTAGTAATTATTCATATTAAATAAATATACTAAGAAATTATTGTCAAAAACCACAGATTTATTGATACTTAGAATCTTAGACCTCACTTCGTTCGGTCAACTAAGAAATTGTCAAAAACCACAGATTTATTGATACTTAGAAAGACCGGTTTCGGTTGTTACACCATTACAGAGATAATCTCTGAAATTGACAATGGTGTAACAACCGAAACCGGTCTTTCTAAGTATCAATAAATCTGTGGTTTATGACAATTTCTTAGTTGACCGAACGAAGTGAGGTCTAAGATTCAAGTCGACGGTTTGGCATTTCTCTTAATGTTTATATGTTGCGCATTTACGGCAAAAGACGGTAATAGATTCTCATGAAATTTGACAGGTATGTTCCTTTTTAAATTGCGCGTCGACGTATATACAAGGCTTTTGGAAATTTTGCATTTCAGAGATAATATAAAAGGAAAAAGGAGCCTCCTTCATACGCCAATATTAGAGTAAAAATCAGACTATAGAATATTATTCATCATAAATCAGCTGACAAGTGATTACACAGATGTGTAGAGAAGCCAGTCTATTGCTGTATTTCTATAGTTTCAATCAGGTACTTGTGGATGAGATACTGCGTGAGGTCTACTGTCCACAGAACTACTAGTTATTCAAAATATTTTAATGTAATACTTAAATAGTTTAATGGTAATTTTTATTCAGAATTTAGACTGCCAGAATTGATGCTACATACTGTATGAGAAATACTGACATTTTGTAGTGAATCTTATCATAGTGATTCAGTATTATCATTGATTGATGAGTGCTTGAACTTTGTTGTATTAAATTTTAATTTCAGGACTACTTGTACGGCAGTGTGGGAGGTATGGGAGCTGGAGCTTGGATTAGACCTTTGTCAAAAATTTGGTAAGATCTTCATCAATAATATTGATAGTATTGTAAAAGAAATTAGTTGTAGAACCTCTACATACTTGGAACTAAATTGAATATATTGTCATTCCCACAAGAATAGGGGCGAATTTCGCCAATGTGATGACATATTATTGTTTCTTTCGTCAAGTACCTACTATCATTTCTGAGAGTTTGAGCGATTTTAATTTCTGACCATTTTTGCAAAAATCTGGTGTTGCGCACTCACACAACTTTCCTTGCCGTTATGAAAATTGATCACCTGACGCTAGTGTTCCCGCGCATCTGAAGTCTACTATTCAAAGATTTGAGCCAGCTGGTGACAGGGCAATAACGCTGGAGACACACGAGGTCTGCTATCTCTTCATAGTGAATCATTTAATAGAATCAACAGTTGCCAACAGTTTGCAATTGGATAATCACATTTTCTCGAATTTCGAGCTTATTTTTAATTTTAAGTGAAAATGTTACTGAACATTAATTGTAGAGATTCTCATGCTTAATCTTTTCCACTCGAAATTTTCTGTTTAAATTGTATATGAAGCCTGATAATTGAGAATCTAAAATCAAACTTTGCATAGATGGGGTGGAGCTCCTGAAATTTCTACAAATATGGAACTTGTGGCAGTTGATAGAGCTTATCAATGACTATTTGAGGTATAACTTTGATAAAAATCGTTGGAGCCGTTTTCAAGAAAATCGTGAAAAACCCTGTTTTTGACAACATTTTCGCCATTTTAGCCGCCATCTTGAATCGCATTTGATCGAAGTTGTTCGTGTCGGACCCTTATATTATAAGGAACTTAAGTTCCAAATTTCAAGTCATTCCGTTAATTGGAAGATGAGATATCGTGTACACAGACGCACATACACTCATACACACACACACACATACAGGCCAATACCCAAAAACCACTTTTTTGGACTCAGGGGACCTTGAAATGTATAGAAATTGCGATACCTTAATTTTTTTTCGGAAAGCAATACTTTCCTTACCTATGGTAATAGGGCAAGGAAAGTAAAAATACTTGATGTTTTTTTATTCATGGATTTCTGAAGAATGCAAATCTCCCAGATTTGGTTGATATCCGGGCTATGGATAGAGGTTGACCTGACAAGTGTTGTGCTATAATATGAGACGTTTCGCTACAATACAGGCTGAGTTATTCACTCAAACATAAAATCTTTCCTCACTGACAGATCAGAGAAATCACTCATCTTCAAATGCTTATAACTCAAGAATAGGAGAGAATTTCGCCAATGTGATGACATATTATTGTTCCTCTCATCAAGTACTATCATTCTTTAGTGTTTGAACCTTAGACCAGTTGTAGAATAGACACGGCCCATTGTATATTCATACTGAAAGTCGATGAAGCCAACATCTACTGCCATATCGCCAAATCGTGACGTCAGCATCGGATAGAAAACTTTTCTGTAGAGTTTGTTTACATTGTTTTCCATAGCAGATTGTGTCTATTCCAGCGGGAGCTTACCATTTTAATGAATAATAATTTACATCCTTCTGAAATAGACACAATCTGAAAGTTTTCTATCCGATGATGACGTCACGATTTGGCGATATGGCAGTAGATGTTGGCTTCAGAGGCTAGACTTCCCAGCGTGTCTATTCTATTAACTGGTCTAAGGTTTGAACCATAGAATAACATCTCTACTTCCCATACAACCAATACGCTTAGCACAGAATAGATACAGAATGGAAACTTGTAATCAAACGCCTATCTAACCAATGCTTTTTACATGACCCCAATACTAAACACGTCACGTGACCTTGGGAAGTTCCAATCCTGGTCTTCTGATTGACTCGTGGCAGTGAACGAGATCAATTGATCCGGATCATTAAAGTGATCCGAACCTACCATCAATACTATTACGATGCGGCTCTTCCTAACAAGATGGCGGATTTTGGCGACAGGGTATAGCCAAGTTTCCGTACTGTATGTATACTGTGCTCTTAGTTATTGTTGCATTTATCATAATGTATTTCATACATGGTTTAAACCACGGTATTTAGATGAAAACGGTAGGGGTCATGAAATGTGTGCGCAGTGGCCAGCCAGCTAGATTGCGTCATCGCCACCAACCGAGGTTTTTAACAACTATTGGCAATTTATGAAACTTATTTATTAAAAACAGATGATTGGATATTATAAAATGACGTCAGCTACACCGGAAATTTAGCACAAACATGCGCGTGACATCTACCGTCTTTTTCTATATACCGTGGTTTAAACGAACAGGTAACGAATGAGTTTCATACGGGGTTTAAACGATCAGCTGACATTTCTCCGTTTAAACCGTGTATCTGCATACGGACCATAGTGTCAGGAATAAAAATCAGAACACACCAATTCAGTAACACATTACTTTATAAACCAACAACTTTTGATTTATACAAACACTAAATTTATCTTAGCACCTACATACAAAATCAAACACTTCCAAGCATCATACAAAATCGATGCTTTTAATATCACCTTCATAGAAAATCTACAATTTTTCACTAATTCAAAGCTTTCAAAATGCATTCACTGTCTGATAATTTCGTTTCCAGATATGAGGAAAATTTAACTTTTACTTTTTAAATTTTACTTTTAACTGTAAACTTTCCTTATGAATATCACCATAGAGAAACAATAGCATAAGTAGATATCCCATGGTATAGGGTGTTTATGTCGCAACTTTTACTGTTATCTCAAGCTGATAGTCCACGTAGTTCTTTCCTGTGAAGCTTCATGACGCTGGTAGTCTCTCATATTGTGCTGTTCATAAACTCTTATCCAGTCAAAACAGTAAAAATCTACAATAATCGACAGTAATCGGCTTGAGATAACAGTAAAAGTTGCGACATAAACGCCCTATACCATGGGATATCTACTTACGCTAATGTTTCTCTATGATAGCACCAATGTTCCCATTCAACCAACATGCTCGCAGTTTAAAGTAAATCTCCCGACAGAGAATTAGATTCTGATACAAAAATCAAACAAAATCTAAGCCTTCAATATCGTTTTCATAGGAAATTGATAACGGTGCGTACAGACTTAAGCGCCAGGAAGACGCGTACAGCGCTTTTCATAAGCTGATGACATGCTTAACTCTGTCTCACTGTTTCTAAACAAACACAGATATAATACGCATAGCATCAGCTGATGAAAAGCGAAATGCACGTGTTCGTGGCACTCACGTCTGTACGCACCTTAATATCACCGTAGAGAAAATAAATAGTATAAGAAGATATCCCATAGTAAAGGGTGTTTATGTTCTAAATTTCAAGCCGATTACTTTCGTCTACAGGCTATTATTACTGTTTTGTTAAGTTGAGAGTGTAAGAACGGCACAGTATGAGAGACTACCAGCCGATTACTGTCGACTACAGTCTATTATTACTGTTTTGTTAAGTTGAGAACGGCACAGTATGAGAGACTATCAGCGTCACATAGCTTCACGATAAAGAACTACGTGGACTATCGGCTTGAGTTAACAGTGAACTTTTGATCATAAAGGTCCTATACCATTGGTTATCGACTTGTGCTATATTTTCTCTATGGCAGCACTCTATTATCTAGCTCAACTGTCGAAGCCATCCAGCAGCACTCTATCATCTAGCTCTGCTTTCTGTGAACTTTGGAACATACCCTATACCATGGGATATCTTTTTATGCTATCTTTTCTCTAAGATACAAAATCAAACAGTTCCTAGCATCACCAAAAATCGATGCTTTTCATATCACTTTCATTTGGAAAATTGAAGAGCTTCAAACAAACTCAATGCCTTCGAATTTCATACTATCCGATATCTTAGTTTCAGGATATAGAATTTCTCCCTGAATTGTGAATGCCATAATGTAGGTGGCAATTTTGCCCTGGTCCTCCTCGGATTTCAAGGCCACTATTGCCTGGTCGTTGGAGCCCGGAATGAATTTGAAACTGCTGAAGCCGTGTGTGGGAATCACGTGACCTATGTGCTTTACCTGCAACAAAAATAATTAAAAAAACAAATTAGAATAAAAGTAGAAAGTGTAAAACATAACTATTTCTATCAAAATTTGTTTCTATAGTGAGGTCCACGTTATAATGGCAGTATTTGATTAATATTGGTGTTGCTATCCTTGTCTATCATCCGACAAAGCAGATAGCGCTATCCTTCAGCTCCGCAACGTTGCTAGATCGTTTTCAACAACGTAGAAATATAAGTAAGAAAATATTCAAACTTAATAATAAAAATGTATTATTTAATCATTAAAATTATATTTTCTTGACAAATAAAATATAATAAATCATTTTAAACGAGAATGAACAGTTAATAAATTGAAGTGATAAACCTAACCTACTTTTGGACACTTTCTATCCAAATTCGGGAAAGGAACAGTTTTTGGCTTTAAGCCTGTTGTTCCTTCCCCAATCATTCATAGTTGAGAATGGTATTGTATCTATCAATGTATAAATAAATAAATATAACATCAGATATACAGGTATCTCTATAATCGGCAATTCTGTTCTAACTTTCTCTACTGCTATTATAACGTGGACCTCACTATAATATTAGAGTTTCTTAGTACAACCTTGAAATGTTCACGTAAAACTCAATCATAATCCTATCTCAACTTATTTCAGTTGACACAAATCTTCAATTCGCGAATCTGATGTAAAAAAGAAAAAACTTCAGGAAACTAGAACGATACCTACGAAAAAGAGAAGAAGGAATAATTCAGGAAGGAAAAAGAAAGATAATGAAACATCTTTCCTCAATCACATTATTGTTATCAATAGTAGAGAAAGCTGTTTACAACTATCTAGACTTTGAATTAATAATTGTTGAGAAAATCTTGCAAACTGAACCATTCAAGATTATGATAACTGCTCTATTGAATGATTAAACTCGATAATAATTTGTGAAACATCAATTAGAATAGTTTATCAGGTCAATAATACCATAGAGAAACAATAGCGTAAGTAGATATCCCATGGTATAGGGAATTTATGTCGCAACTTTTACTGTTATCTCAAGCAGATAACTGTCGATTATTGTCAATTTTTACTGTTTTGTTGGGGTGATAGTGTAAGAACGGCACAATTTGAGAGACTACAAGCGTCACACAGCTGTATAGGAAAGAACTACGTGAATTATCGGCTAGGGATAACAGTAAAAGTTGCGACATAAACGCCCTATACCATGGGATATCTACTTATGCTATCGTTTCTCTATGATAATACTACTAAATTGAACGTTATTTGAAATCTTGAATGAACCATAAAGTCCATTCATTAAGTGATAGTATGAATATCTTTGAGTGGTCCAAATTTCTTTGTCAACATCATGTAATACACACATGTAAAGCAATGTGATGCAAGTCCACAGCTTTGATTTCCATTTACTGACTTTAAATAGCTCTCATATCTCAACGTGTTTAAGTGTCGAGAAAAAAGCAAGATAAGAAGCTATGCTGAGATTGAAATACAACCGGTGTAAATTTGGGAATTAAAGCAAGACTTTTCAAGCTTTTCACTGAATTTCAGAAGTAAAGCGCTTCATTCTTTCTATCCTACTAACGAAAATGGAATACTGGTTCAAGGATTTCTGTGATATTAAATAATAAAATAAATGAAAAAATTATCACTTATTTGAAACAAGACAACCAACTTTGAGCTCTTCAAATGAAAATGACTTACTTCCTGAATTCATGCCTTGCAATCAAAGACAAGGCTTCACGGTTCAGTTCATGAATAGAAATAATTATTTCAAGGATTTTTATGATAACACTAGCTTGCAAATTCAAATCAATAAACACAGAAACTTCAACGAACTTCAAATTTTATTTATTTTTTTTATTCAACGATAGATTGCTATCTAGTCTAGGGACTAATGAGCAACTTTTTTCTGTCCTATAATACTAATAAATACTTCATACAAGAGAATCCTCCATAGGGTCTCCTATTCAAATTCTAATATTATTAGTACACTGCTTATGACTGTACTACACAGGTGGGTTTCACTCATTTCCACTGCTCTGCTTTTCACTGGACACAAGACACATGAATCAGCACTAGACCAGTTCAAATGGCTTCTTCCTTCAAATTTTATGACAAAAATTTCGATTACCAGAATATAGTAGGCTACTAATAACGAGACTTAAAATATTATTTATTGTAAAATCTTGTTTCATTGAAATAAAAATGTAAATTTCAATCTCTATCATTTACCTTACTTAATTATTGTCCTAAGCCAACACGCCACACAGATGTCTCCCGATATAATGGGCTCTCCAAATTATAATGGCAGTGAAGAAAGATAAAAGAATAGCATTGCAAATTCTCTGCCTTGCCACTGCCTTGTATAGAGGATAACAACTGATACCGGTGTGACTGATGTAATATTAACAGCTTATTCTTGTTTTGAATAATCAATCATATTTTATCCGTCAAGAAAATTATTTTTCAATGATTAAAGTATAAATTTTCATAATTGAGATAAAATATTGTGTTGATTAATTATATTTCAACATTGTTAAAAACTGATTGTGGCACCGTTGCGGAGCTAGTAAAAGATAGCGCTATCCGCTTTGTCGAATGATAGACAAGGATAGCAACACCAAAGTTTATCATACACCGTCATTATAACGTGGACCTCACTAAGGCTTTCTAACTAAAAATTTCAGTCAATCTCACCTCAAAATTGGTGAAATTCTCATCAGCTATGATCATAATGTTGGTAGCCATGCGTTCGTCAATGTTCTCATCGTATTTCTCTTTGGACATGCGCCGAGGCAAGAAGAACCATTTCTTGTGAATTGGACTCCACACGCCTGATTCGTGGATCATGTAACCTGCAAATGTAGATAAATATTTACTAGCAGTTCTATGAACAGTAGACCTCGCGCTAAGTAAGTTACATTGACCTGTTGTTATGTTTTCTCAAAAATTAATAGATAATTCATCAATTTAAAATGTCTAGAAAAAATCCTAAATAAACATAGAGCTTTCTGTCCTATCGTACCGTGACGTGTTGTCCCGGAATGTGAGTGTGAGCGCTGTTATTAGGTCTGGCTGCAACTGTCTACAAGGTGCATTTTCAAGATGTTCGATGTTTTTGAACGGGCAGTATTATAGTCAAAGTCTACTAATGTTGATGGAAAGATACATTTTCAAGATGTTCGATGTTTTTGAACAGGTAGTATTATAGTCCACTAGACAGCTGATTTATAATGAATTATTCTATAGTCTGATTTTTACTCTAATATTGGCGTATGAAGGAGGCTCCATTTTTCTTTTATATTATCCTTGAAACGCAAAATTTCCAAAAACCTTGTATATACGTCGACGCGCAATTTAAAAAGGAACATACCTGTCAAATTTCATGAAAATCTATTACCGCGTTTCGCCGTAAATGCGCAACATATAAACATTTAAACATTAAGAGAAATGCCAAACCGTCGACTTGAATCTTAGACCTCACTTCACTCGGTCAATTAAAAAATATACATATTTGGGCGCACCAGGAACAAAATCCCATTACTGCCTCATAACGTAATATTTTTTACTCATACTCAGTACTCCGTTTTCACCTTTATTCTATTTCTCACAACGTGTGTTGACTATTAATAAAATATTATTGACAATTATTCCATTATTAATAGTTGAAACATGTTGTGAGAAATAGAACGAAGTTCAAAACAGGGTACTTTCAATATTCTTATGTAAATACGAGTAGCCCTTACCAAGAAAGTGAGTACCAAATTTAGTTTCAACTATCAGATTGTAGACTATTTGAAATTGATTCATTCATTTTGGAGCCGACAGTTTGCAATGAATCTCACTACACATCTCCCATTCAGTTTTCCTTTCCTCTACGAGATTGTGTTTAAAATTACGTCATTCAAACAAAGCTAACAGTTTCCAGTAGAAGATTTCCACCCAAAAAATTTTCTCCACCTGCATGGTATTATTGTAGCCTATTTTAAATTAAAAAATATTTCTCCACCTGTACGGTACCTATTGTAGCCTATTTCAAATTAAAAGATTTATTTTGAAACCTACTTTAGTTAGACAAATTAGTTATACTAATTTTCAAATATTTCTCAGTCAATTGTTTTATTTACCTGGGAAGTGTACATCAACCAACGCCCGTAACTGGATATATCGGTTGTGCCAATCCTCATGCTCGATAAATCCGAGTGGCGAAATGCGTTTCACCCACATCGGGTGGGTATTCACAAACTGGCCCGATGCAGTGGTCCACTCCTTGCCCATACCACCCACGTACAGCCAGCCGTCTTTCACTGTTGCCCACTCGCTCTTGAAGCCTGCAAAACACAACAGAAAATAGAGAAATTTGGAAAAAAGGAGAGAGATGAACAAATGTGAGGAATGCCCACTCTAGCCGTCTTTCACTGTTTTCCATATAATTTTGATGCCTGAAAACCATGCTAAACAAGATTATTAAATTGTAAAAATATGACAAAATCCAGTTAGCGTGCGAACACATTGAATGCGTGTATGTGAAAGTGCACGTCAAATCATGCATGAGCCGAAAACAGCATCTGGAAAGTGCAATTGGAATGTTGTAAATTGCATGTAGCTGCTCACATTGAACGCTACCAGCAAGTGCACGCGTTTCTAGGGATCTTTCATATTTTTTTCCTACAGTTACTTTGAAAAGTGACCATTCCTGCACTGATTACAGAACGCAAAGAATCACTTTTCCGCTCTAGTGCACAAAGTATTACTTTGCGTACTCTTAATACTTAATACTGCGTATTATCTTGCAGCCATCCCAATCAGCTGTTGACATTGTTAGCGTGTATTTTGTATGCGAATTTGTTCTATCTATATTTTTTCAAATAATGGAAATGAGAACTCATTAAATTGTACATTTTGAATATTATTAATTATTCATTATTTCAAATAATATTTTTTTCATTCATAAATTGATTGATTGAAAAATTATTTAGAAATCAAGATTTACTCAAAATGTCAAATTAATTGGATTAATTTAATTTTTAATTTGAATAAATTATTGATTATTAATTTTCAATTGGATTATCAAGTTTAAAATAAATTAATGTTGTTATTATTAATAAAAAAATTATACAGACAAACATTTGATAAATTTCAGCCATCATTTTACCCATAATCAACCACTTCTCATATTCAATGGTAACTGTAGGAAAAATTTAATGTGAAATACGTGAGCAAAGTTCCTCTGCTGCACTCAAGAAACCATTCCGCCCTCGCCTACGGCTCGTGCATAAACTTTTCTTTCGGTGCAGCAAACTTTCACTTTGCGCACTAGTTGCACAAATAATTATTTTCTGCTCTGCACGCGTGATCATGCATGGTCTGAGTCTCACGCGCACTTTCAATGTTATCACTCAGCTACCTCCCCCCCTCTACACTCCACCATCAACGCTCCACTATATTTTGACCCTAAGGCCACAACTAAAAGGACGTCTTAGGGCCGGTTTCCGAGCTCGAGACTTAGCTATGTTCTAGACTTTAAACAGCTGGAGTTAGAAAATTAGCTTTCCAAAACGGGGCATAGTCGCAGTTTTTATTCATTTCTATAATTGGAAACGTTTTTCCTTATTTCTATAATTGGAAACGTTTTTCCTTGACGAAATTAAACATTTCTAAATAATTCAAAATAGCTGAAACTTTACACTATTTTCTCTTTATTTTATGTTGTGATTAATTTTATAGTTTTTTTGAAATTTAATTCAAACGTGACTTTGACAATGACTACGACTAAGCCCCGTTTCGGAAATCCAATTTCCTTACTCCAGCTGTTTTAAGTCTAGAACTTAGCCAAATCCCGAGCTTGGAAACCGGCCCGTAGACTTTTTCGCCAGGATGCGTTATTTCTTATGGGATAATCTATACGAGCAAAATAGACGCTCCCCATAACACAACAGTATCAGTGATAATTCCCAACAGTTCTAATTGGACTATAATAAAAAATTAAGGTGCAAGCCACATGAAGCATTTTTTCAGGCGGACGAGTCGGCAGAGCAGGTCAGGGCAAATCGTTCTTCACCAGTGCAAAACACTTCATGTGGCTTAGACCTTAGGAGTACTTTTTGAACTAGTAGTTCTGTGGCCAGTAGACCTCGCGTTCAGTAAGTTACATTGACCTGTTGTTATGTTTTCTCAAAAAATAATAAAAATTTATCAAGTAAAAATGTCTAGAAAAATCCTAAATAAATATAGAGCTTTCTGTCCTATCGTACCGTGACGTGTCGTCCCGGAATGTAAGTGTGAGCGCTGTTATCAGGTCTGGCTGCAACTGTCTACAACGTTGATGGAAAGATATATTTTCAAAATGTTCGATGTTTTTGAACGGGTAGTATTATAGTCAACTGTCTACTAACGTTGATGGAAAGATACATTTTGAAGATGTTCGATGTTTTTGAACGGGTATTATTATAGTCCACTAGACAGCTGATTTATGATGAATAGGAATTCTATAGTCTGATTTTTACTCTAATATTGGCGTATGAAGGAGGCTCCTTTTTCCTTCTATATTATCCTTGAAATGTAAAATTTTCAAAAACCTTGTATATAGGTCGACGCGCAATTAAAGAAGGAGCATACCTGTCAAATTTCATGAAAATCTATTACAGCGTTTCGCCGTAAATGCGCAACATAAAAACATTAAGAGAAATGCCAAACCGTCGACTTGAATCTTAGACCTCACTTCGCTCGGTCAATAATGACATAATTGATATTAAAAAGTTGAATCTTACCTTTATCAGTGTGTCCGTTGCCGTCTATAAGTATAACCCAAGGAATAGACTTTCCATCATCGTCGATTTCATAAACAATTCCAGTTCTATCATCAAAACTCAACAGTTTTCCATTGAATACAATCAGTTCTGACAGCTCCATGCCTCTTCCTTTTTCACTGTACTTTGTCTTCAGAATTTTCGGAGGTCCTTCATCCCAAAAAATAGAAATGGCAGGGGTCATTGACCGATTCCAAGTGAGATATCCTTTACGGTAGTGACTGATCCAGGTGTAAGGTTCATCTGGACTTTTCGACAACTTATCCATATCACTAATGATGCCGATACGGTACTTGATGCCATGCAGGGTCGGCGCGGGTAAAGTCAGAGGGTAGGTTGAGTTGTATATCACATTATTAACACAGGATGAGTACTTAATGTGCGCGTCTCTACTCATTTCGTTGTTTAACCCATATGTAACTAGGGTCTCTGCACTTCTCGATGACACCGACGTATATAAAAGTATAATCACAATTACACCCACGATTGCTATCATTGTAACGTATTGTGTTTGAATTTTAAAAGTTCTGTTACCCACCCTATAGGCCGGAGGAGAACGCAATGCTTTTCTCCAATCTCTCGAAGACATATTTATTTGTAATTACATCAATTTGATGAGAAAAAATAAACACAACACTTAACCTTTACCATCAGGTACAAATTCCATCATAATAATATTTCAAGTCCATTGTACAAATACTACTAATATCACCGAGCAAAATTGACAAACATCATAATTATTCGTAAAATAAATATTTTCTTATTAAATCGAACCTTTCAATCATAAAGCAGCTGACGTGTAACAATATATTTGCGTAGAATATACTGATGTGAACTGAGCAAAGGCTTTCATTGCTGAACAAACTAGTTATCTTTGCAAAAGCTGAAAAGGAACTAGCCTAACAATCAAACAAAGATTATTATGATTATGTTCTTCACTAATAATTACATGAGATAATTATTGTCTGATTACATGGCCATGACTTCAACACAAGTAATGACATAACCACAACCAAACTTCGTATGTTCGTTCACAAAACACTTCAAATCCACTTGAACAAAATTTAGAATTTTCAAGGCCAGTGTGTGTACCACAACATCAAATCTACAAATCTAAAGAACTGGAATTTTTATTTTTTTAATTTTATCAAATTCAAGTATATTTTTGATTATCAACACTGTTAAAATTTAGAGAAAATATTTGAAAATGTTTTAAATCTCAAATTATAACCTCAAAGAAGACTGCAGGCAGCGGCTCACTGTGTCAGCTGTTTGTATTCGATGAGTTGTTCATAAAATATACTAATTGAAATCAATTCACTGTTAAAAAATTATTCAATGTTTGAATTTATTCATTTTGAGAAAATCTATGGCATATTTTCAATTACAATTCAAAATATAAAGCTACCAATGTGGAACAACTTCCTTAGTGTGAATTGGTATTTTTTTGTTTTGATTGTTTCCATGGTTACCGCGAAAATACAAATAACAGCTATTTCTGATTTATGGGTTTATTTTGTAATTTGTATGCTATAAACATTGTTTTTGCACTAAATTAACTACTTATCACACATAATTCAACTCAGAACTATGAATTAAAGCTGTGCTTCAGTGATTTAAAATATAATCAACTTACTATATTTCCTTTTCAGTTTTCTAATCAATAAATTCTCACTTGACCAATCTTACATTTTTCTAAATAAAATTCAATCATCTATTGTTAATCGAGCTTCTTTCTGGTTTATGGAGATCTATTACACTTATAAAATTATTATTTAATACCGGGAACGGTAGAGACAAATAGATGTGATTTATTGTGTTTTTTTGAATAGCTTATTTGGCACAATCAAAACTACAACAAATAAGTACCTATAATTAATATCTCTCTACAAAAATGTCGTACAGGGACTTGAGAAGTGAGTACAGTTATTCATACTAGAGTATGTTGAAAATATATTATTAATTGTCTGTTATTCATACACCGGTAGTCCTTCATTTTGCTATTTCATAGCAATAAAGTTTTATTTTTCAAAATACAGTATACTGAATTGATGTTTATCAAAATAAAATAATTTTTTGATGAACAAATTTTCGATTTTTCAGACTTCACAGAAATGATGCCCATATATTATATATTATTAATCAAAATAATATCTTTTGTATTTTTGTAAAATAAGTTTTCCATTTTCCAGATTTCACAGAAATGATGCGCACCCTCGGCTACCCAAGACTGATTTCCATGGAAAACTTTCGCACTCCGAATTTTTCTCTAGTGGCAGAAATTGTCATCTGGTTGTCAAAAAGATTTGAGCCAGATGCTGAAATGCAAATTCATTCGGCCTATGATACAGAGCAGGACCGCGTCATGTTGATTCGTTCTGTTGCACAGTTTCTTGTGAGTATTAAATGTAATAAAATATATGAATAAGTTAAGTGTGAATATATGAATGAGTTAAGTGTAAGAGAGGGCCGAATGCGCCCTAACTTCGCTCTCTATGAAAATAAAGGCAGTTATTCAATTCAATAAATATATGGAGCCCATTAATATAGATAAAATATAGCATAAGAAGATATTCCATATTTCAGGGCGCTTATGTTCCAAATTTTACTGTTAACCCAAGCTGAGAGTCCAAGTAGATATTTCTTGTTACTGAAATTATGAAATATGTTGGTAAAAATATTTTTTCAATAAAAGCCCTATTCATGCTCACTGGAAGTGATAATGTATTTTCGTGACTTGATATTTATCAAATAATTAATAATCGCTCACAGAAAGTCCATAAAAGCAATAAAGCTGAAACCAGAAATGAGAACAATAAATTTAATGGATGCATTTTATGAAAGCCTTTTATTCCCATAATGAAACCTATTTTTAAGAGACACATTCATTATCTCATTTTATTGTATTATTCAAGCGTTTTACTAGTCATTATAGACTACGATTGTCATTATAGTTGATTGATGGAGTACTTTATGTAGATTACAATATATACTGGCTTATATACTTATATACAATAGCTTACAATACAGCAAAATTATAAATGAATTTACATAATATAGACTAAGAAAATAATTATTGAACTTTATATGATATTATGGAAAAAGCAATTTGGTATAACTATGGATAATATTGTTATGCATCTACATGAATTGGCGGAGCTTTGGACATATCGATGTCCATTCTTCGGAAAGAATGTTTAAAATATCCTTCCCACTAACTCTCTACCAATAGTTGAGAGAGTAAATAAGATAACCTTGTCAGATATTTCAAGTTCCATTGATAGGTTCCAAGCAATGGTTTATTTTCCTCAGCAAACCTTTATTTCATGATAAAAATAATATATCAAGTTACATTTCATTCTGAAGATATTATAAATTACTGTTGTCTTATTAATGTTTATTTTCAACTCAAACATCCTTTCCAATTATTTTGTGTTAATTTAAAAATATTTTCTGTATTTCAGGCAATAAAATGTGGCATAAAACTGAACACCAGAAAGTTGTATCAATCTGACGGTTATGCCATAAAGGAAATGCTAAAAATCACAACAGTGCTGTGTGATGCTTTGAGGAATACAGCCTCTATTAGCAAGGATGGCAATGATTCTAATGAAATTGGCAGCAATGCTGCTCTAGATGTTGCTAGCAGGGTGAGTAATATAATAGAAAAATGAAAAAAAGTTTGTTTAAATATTATCTTCAAATTGTTTTTATGCATTATCCATAATGTATTTATGTACTCTATAATATTATATCATACAATATTAAACAATAACCTACTACTTTATTGGAAGCATGTACCTATTACTGTGAACTATTTTTGTAAAAGCTATTATTCCTCTTCAATTCAAACAGTTTTGACCTCTACAACCCCTCTATATTTTTCTCCTAATTATTATCCTAGTATCTTTAATTCATCTTCTCATTTGCTACATCTCCAAGCTTAGAGATCTCAAACTCTAAGCTTGAGAATAATTATTATCAGTTAGAGTTTTCTAATTTTCAGATAGCTAATTGATTTGACTTGAATAAAAACGACTTGATACCGTTATTGTGAGACCACTGGTTTATTAGAACAATTTGAGATACTCTATCTGTTTTTACACTATTATCGTTCTCATTTAAATCGGATATTTACAGATGGAATTAAATAGAGAATTCATTTATTCAGATGCTAATTAATATATAACTATTATTTAACAAAAATTCTAAATAAATGCTGTACATCACCCCGAAGACTTCTGCTACTGCAGACATTGACAACAGGGTTAACAGCTAGATGGAAATTCGATGAGAACTACTATCCAAAAATTAGTTGCCAGCCCGGGAATCGAACCCGGTACCTCCCAATCGCCAGTCAGGAATGCTGTGGGATATTTACCACAATATCACCTGTATAACAACACAAAATATCTATTTGACACTGTAGGATTAGACTTCTTGATTCTATAGTAATATAATTGAAGCTAGATGAAAAGTTGACACATATCGTGGGACCAAAATCCCTGTTATTATAATATTGCAAGCTTTGAATAGACAATAGACATGTATAGGGTACTGCATAATTGATTTCTATTCAATCCAGAGCATTCATCTTTGAAATATATTTGTGTCTTCTTTGGAAATTATTTCTATATTTCTACAATGAATTATTCTTCAATGTTGTTTTCCATCACGAACTGCTTATTATTAAATCACTTTTTGCTATTAGAAAAAACGACTAGCAGTCAGATATTTTACATAAATGAATTAATTACTCACTGTGACAACGATATCTTTCGGCAGGTTCGCCATCTAATTGGTTGTCATATTTAAGTCAATGAATTATTCATTTCAGATTCAAGATTTGAAACTAACACGAGAACTAGCCTCCCATATTACTGGCAAAGGAGCTGTTTTGTATGAACTGCTCGGCAAAGAAGTTCAATTAAGGGTGAGCAATTACTTGATCTTCATACTGTTTGCTTTGCTTATTTTTAGAACTGATGAGATTATGTGCATTATCATTTTATAACGTCATACCTGATTTAATAGCACCATAGATAAAAATAATATAGCATGAGAAGATGGAGATAGAAATATATTTACTGTTATTAACTCATAAGGTAATAAATTTCTTACAGAATAACAGATTTAAAATATCTATCATACGCTATTTTTCTCATATTTAAGTCAGTATTTGCAGCCAAAATATTCATGTCTGACTGTTGTGATACCATGGAAAAAATATAGCATGAGAAGATATCACATGGTATTAATAGGGCATTTATGTTCCAAATTTCACTGTTTTGACTCAAGTCAATAGTCCTAGTAGTTCTTTTCCATGAAGCTATTTGACACTGGTAGTCTCTAATACTGTGCCGTCGTTCTTACATTCTCACCCGGCCAAAACAGTAATAATAGACAGTAGTCGACAGTCATCGGCTTGAAATTTGGAACCTTTAGCATGAAATACCGTATCTATACTTCTGCTATATTTTCTCTGTAATAGCACTATATATAATCACAAGGCAGTGTGGTCAACTTGTGTTTATCCATGTAATATGGAACGATGCTCTAAGCTGTTTTTTGCAGGGAAATAATGGAAAAACACTTGTAAAATAATAGAGTAACTCTTTCCAACTCATAATTATCTGTTTGGAAACCACTAGTAGAACGATACATATAGACATTTTTCAACTCAACTATCTACTGTTTTTATTCTAGGAAACTCGCAACGCCTGTGTGGCCAACCAATTGGAGGTTGGCAGCATTGAAAAAGGGCTAAGAGAGGCAATAGTGGCCGCACAAGACAGTGTGACCAACACAAGAGCGCTGATTGAGAACATAGCCGGCACAGAAGCCAGTCTGGACGCCAAAATTGAAAAGAGACATGCTGAGCTAGAACGCAATCAGAAACGGTTGCAGACTCTCAAGAAAGTCAGGTTGGCAGAGCTTATTTTCCATACTTATTATAAAACGAAAATCCCAATTAAATGCTGTAAATCACCCCGAAACTACTGCAAATATTGACAACAGGGTAAACAGCTCATCGAATTTCCATCTAGCTGTTTACCCTGTTGTCAATATTTGCAGTAGCAGAAGTCTTCGGGGTGATTTACAGCATTTAGTTGGGATTATATTTTTATAATAATTTTTTATTAATAAGCATTTGAACAAATAATGTAACTTACAATTTATTTCCATCAGTTTCTCAGTTTGTTAATGTATTTCAATTCAGTATAGGATCATGTGGTAGAGGTACTGCGATGCTTTACGGTATTCATTCATATTTAAACATGCTCATTTAAAAGCATTATTTCTATTTGCTTAATATTGTTCCTTCTTCATTTAGCAAGTAATATTATTGTTTATTCTTAATTCACATTTTTTCCCTGATAAAACATACCTGTATTCCCTTTTTTTTCTCAGTTTATCAGAGATTGACAATGGTGTAATAACCGAAACCGGTCTTTCTAATTATCAATAAATCAGTGGTTTTTTGACAATTTCTTAGTCTTCTTCATTCAATACCTGTATTCATTTAATCAATTTTCCATCTTACTGAGCTGTAAATTTTTGTTATCTTATTGCTTGTGATTGTAGCCCAATATTGTGAATTTAAATAAATAAATTTTGAATTTGAATATTCAGTAAAAGTATGCACTAGGAATTGCAAATAATACTCTCCACTCGACATATTATCTAGGTCCAGGTTATTATTTAATCTTCATTATATCCTCAAATTAATCAATTACAGATTTATTACGGTATTTAATCTTTTTGTTATATTTTTATATTTTCTCCTATTTACCTTCTAGTGGGTAATCGAAAGAGTGGGCTCTGATTGCCTAAACTCCACCCACAACACTTGTAATCTATAAGGTCTAAAATTAAAGGCACCATAATATATTTCTATTTCTATGCATCTATGTAGGTACTCATTAGGCATACTTTCTTATTAATACCTTCTTTTCTTAATATTTCTATGTTTAAAATAGTCTTTTTGTGTATTTAAACACGACATTCAGTCAATTATTAAGTAAATAATAATTATAAAAAAAAACACTGTTGAAAATGATCGCTAGACGATCGAAAGTACTTCAGTCATGCAGTAAGTAGAAGTTTTCAATTATTTACTTAATAATTGACTGCATGTCGTGTTTAAATACATAAAAAAGTGTGTTAATACATAGCAGCTCGGAATGGATCAAGAAACAATCACCTTTAAAAATAATATCAAACCGTAGATCAGTAAAGCCATATATAGCCCTAAACAATTATTATTATCATTTTTCACTACCGTATATATTTTAGAGATTATTCCATCTTCAGGTCCTGGAGATGCAATAATGTTCCAGATAATACAGTACGGTACCGTAGTGCAGTATATTTTTTAGTTTGAATATAGTTTGTATATCGTGGTGTTTTTAATTAATTTTTGAATAATTTAAATCATTTAAAGAAGATTACCCTATTGGTTTTGAAAGAAGTATGAAGTGTTTTTCCATAAAAGGGTACTATGTTCATTCTATTTTTATAATCTTCTTCAATGATATAGACATCATATAGGTACCTATATAGACATCCTATATATTATACTGTATAACCATTATAGGTATCCTATTTTCAATATATTCACATCCAAGTTGTGATTGAAAAAAGGGTAAGCCTACATACTGTTCTAATTTCATTGTATTCTCATAATCTTCAATAATATAAACATCATTATTTATACGTATATAGACATTACATGCATCTTAATTTCTATGAATTGATAAACATTCAAGTTGTGGTTAACAGGCCACCTTTTATGGAGGAGTTTGAGCGTCTTGAAATAGAGCTGAGACAGCTTTACCAGGACTATATGGCTAGATTCCGATGTGTCGCCTTCCTAGAACAACAGGTAGAGGAGCTAGATCGCATAGAACAAGAACGCATTCAACAGAAACAGGTATTTAAAATAAAAATATAAATTGAGAAAAAATAGAATGAATAAGTCAATCACTTGTCATATATATTAAGAGATAGATAGAGAGATTCCATAGAAGTTTTATAGTAAGCTTTTATCAAGGTTTTGAGGATTAATTAAAGAATACTTTTAACTTTTTTGTTAACTTTGGCTCAATCCACACTTACGCGACTCAGGTCGAGAAGAGACTCAACTCTAGTCGACAGTAACACACTCTAGTCGAGAGTAAGTCAACTCTTGTCATATAGATTAAGAGATAGATAGAGCGATTCCATGGAAGCTTTATAGTAAGCTTTTATCAAGGTTTTGAGGATTAATGAAAGAATTCTTTCAACTTTTTTGTAAACTTTGGCTCAATCCACACTTACGCGACTCAGGTCGAGAAGAGACTCAACTCTAGTCGAAAGCATGTGTTTTCAAATGGTGACAGTCGTGGAGACTAGAATCGACTGGTCTGAGTGTCACCATTTGGAAACACATGCTCTCCACTAGAGTCGAGTCTCTTCTCGACTAAAGTCGAGTCTCTTCTCGACCTGAGTCGCGTTAGTGTGAGTTGAGCCTTAGTCTACAAAATAAGTTTGAAATTAAGTTTGGTTTTTGGTCCTGCAAAATTATTTCTTTAATATATGTGAGAATATTTCCTATTTTAGTGATAATAATATGAAATATTTCTGATTCTGCAAAATTATTTCTTTAATATGTGAATATTTCTCACTTTAGTGGAAATAATGTGGAATATTTCTTCTATGTTTGTTCTTGAAGCATCTAAATTTAAAAATCTATTAATTTGTGAAAATAATTGAAGACTAAAAATTTTGTGAAGTGAACAACAACAAGACTTAACCTATTTCGGACTATGTGTAACCGTATCTAAATTTGGGAGAGGAATAGCATTTTGATGATGTACTTTATTATTGTATGAATCAATAAATAAAGAATTGGAAGAATTATTAGAACAAAAAAAAAAAAATAAACTGACGAGTAAGCATCAATAAGAACTAACTTAGGTACTTGAAAATTATTATATTTATAACATAATATTATGATAGGGACTGTCAAAAATACAAACACTGTAAAATATTGTATCAATTCTAATGAGAGATTTTGAAGAACATGAAATCAACTCTACTAAAATCACATGATATGTGACTAATCTTCAATTCGTTTTCATTCAATATGAAGTATTTATCTTGAATTAAATGGGCTGTTTATCGAATATTTATAAAAATCTGGTGTGGCGCACTCACACAACTTTCCTTGCCGTTATAAAAATTTATCACCTGACGCAAGTGTACACGCGCATTCCAAGTCTACTATTCAAAGATCTGCCAGCTGGTGACAGGACAATAACGCTGGAGACACACGTAGTCTGCTGTCTCTTCATAGTGAATGATTTAATAGAATCAACAGTTGCCAACAGTTTGCTTTATTGGATAAACACATTCACTCGAATTTCGAGCTTATTTCCAATTTTAGGTGAAAATGTCACTGAACATTAATTGTAGAGATTTTTATGCTCAATCTTTTCCACTTAAAATTTTTTGTTTAAATTCTATATGAAGCCTGATAATCGGGAATCTAAAATCACACTTTGCATTCATGTGGCTGAGCTCCTGAAATTTTTACAGATATGAGACTTGTGGCAGTTGATAGAGCTTATCAATGACTATTTAAGGTATCAATTTGATCAAAATCGTTGGAGCCGTTTTCGAGAAAATCACGAAAAACCCTGTTCTTGACAACATTTTCGCGATTTTAGCCGCCATCTTGAATTGGATTTGTTCGAAATTGTTCGTGTCGGATCCTTATAGGGGAAGGACCTTAAGTTCCAAATTTCAAGTCATTCCGTTAATTGGGTGATGAGATATCGTGTACACAGACGCACATACACTCATACACACACACACACACACACACACACACACACACACACACACACACACACACACCACACACACACACACACACACACACACACACACAACACACACACACACACACACACACACACACACCACACACACACACACACACACACACACACACACACATACAGACCAATACCCAAAAACCATTTTTTTGGACTCAAGGGACCTTGAAACTTTAGTAATTTAGAAATTCGGGTACCTTAATTTTTTTCGGAAAGCAATACTTTCCTTACCTATGGTAATAGGGCAAGGAAAGTAAAAATGTAATATTTCACTATCTCAGCCCCCAGCACTTATCTTGAATTGAATGATTTTTCCATCAAATTTTCATAAGAATGGAATATTTCACTATCAGCCTCCAATATTCACCTTTGATTGAATTTTTTCTATAGAATTTTCATGAAATTTCAATAATTTTTGTATAGGCGGCCACTAAACGCTTGCTAGACCAGATGCGAGAAGAAGAGGCTCTGCGACTCTTGGAAGAGAACGGCGTCGATCTGATGACAATGGATGGAGACCAACTGCCACCTGGAGACAGTGGAACGGGCAAGTTAACTGGCACCATGCCAACTGGCAGGCAAGTAGCTGGACAGGACAAGCCAGTTGTCGAGCGGATAAGGACTGCTACAAGTGAGTTGGGATTTATTATAAATTTAATTGATTTTAAATGTTTCTAAAACAGTGATGGGGTCCACGTTATACGGACTTATACCAGTTAGTTGGATAGCTATTCAATTTATTAATTCTATTGTAAGTTTGATCTATTTTCAATTCGATTTATTAATTTTCTTATAAGATTGGATCTATTTTCAATTCGATTTATTATAAGTTTGATTTATTTTTAAAGCTTCTAAAGTGGTCCCTATAGTGATGGGGTCCACGTTATACAGACTTCTACCATTGAGTTCTATTAGTACCAGTTGCATTAGTACTGAGTTCTATTTATTAGTACTAGAAGTACCAGACTTCTACCCTCGGTAGCTATTCGATTTACTACAAGTTTTATTTATTTTTAATGCGTTGTTGGTTATCCATCTTGTTTTCACCATTATTATTACTACCGTATTTAATAAAACTTTTAAGTGAAAAAACACTCACATTTTTCGATGTGGCGACGTCCGTTTCGTGCTGGTATTGCATATTTTCAAGCCAAACAGAGACTGAAGTATTTAAGGTTATGAGGGTGAAATTTGGTCAGAGTGGTGGTGGAGGGGAGTTTTGGCGGTTAATTGAGGAGGATTTAAATGAGTTTGTCAAACAGAGTGTGGGAGGAAAAGTTGATTTGGTCATTTAGAATATTGTTTGGTATATTTGTATATTTCAAACTGTCAAACTGCATTTTTAATGCTTCTAAAGCAGTGTCTATATTGTGAGGTCCACGTTATACGGCTGCTACCAGTGAGTTACACAGCAATATATAGGAATAGGCTGAATTCCTATATTCTGGAATACCATTCCAGAGACTGTCTAAGGGCCATATGCTAGCACTACGTTTAACGCTAAACCACGTTTACTTGTAGATGGTTGCATTCATAATAATGTGTTTCATACGGGGTTTAAACGAACAGCTGACATTTCTCCGTTTAAATCGAGTATCTGCATACGGGCCCAAGTCAATAAATAGCTATAATATTATTGGACTATAACTGTAGAATAAGTTACCTCAAAGTTTAATAAATGATACTGCAGATCAATTTAAAATAAACTTTTCAATTGGTTAGTGAAAACACTAACTTCTCATACAAGATTTTCTAAATATCGAATTATAATTCACTTGTAATATTGTTCTATGTATATTATAATCATGACTGTGAATCTAGTACGGTATTAATATTCTGACTTTGTCTAATGTCTGTGTCGCTTAATAACAATAAATATTTTATTTATTTCTATACCTATAGTAACTGTAGTTTGGACTAATCCCAGCCACAGAGTGTATCAGACAACAAAGTTGATAAATTTTGGGTGTATTTTGCCGCCGTGGATGAAAACGAATTGGACTGAAACTGTACAATAAGTTACCTCAAATAAATGAGACTGTAATTTAAAATAGAACTGTTCAACTGGTTAGTGAAAACGCTAATGCATTCCACACTAGAGTTCCTATATAGTGAGATCCACGTTATAATGGCAGAGGAGAAAGATATGAGAAAAACGATGCCGATCCTCTGTCTTGTCAATGCCTTCTATAGACGGTAGCTGGTACAGCTTTATTCATGTAATATTAACTGTTCATTCTCTTTTAAAATAATCAATTATATTTCATTAAGCAAGAAATGTTTTGCAATAATTTCATAATTAAGATGAAATATTTTATTAATATTATTAATTCTACATTGTTGGAAGACAATCTGGCAACAGAGCATAGCGAGAAAGAGATAGAGCTATCCGCTTTCTCGAATGATAGACAAGGATAGCAGTACCATTGCTAATCAAACACTGCCATTATAACGTATATTTTTCAATAATTTCATAATGAATTTTCATAAGTTAGATCAAATATTTTGTTAATTGATTATTAATTCTACATTGTTGGAAGACAATCTGGCAACAGAGCAAAGCGAGAAAGAGATAGCGCTACTGTATCCGCTTTGTTGAATGATAGACAAGGATAGCAGTACCATTGCTAATCAAACACTGCCATTATAACGTGGACCTCACTATAGTGAGGTCCACGTTATAATGACAGTATTTGATCAACTTTGGTTTTCCTATCCTTGTCTATCATTCGACAAAGCCGGTGGTACTATCCTTTTGTAGGTCCACAACGGTCCCAATTATGTTTTTGACAGTGTAGAAATATGATTAATTAATGCAGAGAATCGGCATCGCTATTCTTCTATCTTTGTCCACTGTCATTATAACGTGTACCTCACTATATATATATATGTATATAATGGAATCATGATTGATTTGAAATATTCATTATAACAACTAATTTCTAACCTCAGACTAGGGGTATACTCGTATCAGATAACAAAATAATGATTTTTGTATTTTTTTGTCGTAGATAACAACTTGGGTCGTCCCATGACAGGGCGTAGCGTGAGGAGGCGTGTCTACGGCGCCATGACAGCGGCAGACGAAGACAGCCAGAGTTTGGACTCTGATTCCGACCTGCTATTGGACGATGATGATGACGACGAGCTGAGTCAGCCATTCTCCGATGAAGACGGTCTGCTCATGGCCGGAAACGCGTCCAATGCTAATCTGCCGCCCGATCACAGTGATGACGATTTTTAGGAATAAGAAATTCCTAGAAATTGGAAATTCGTTGTTATGCCTCACCTTGTAATTGCCTTTATTAAGGGCGGAGTTGGGACTCTGGGTCCTCTCTGCCACACAACCCACAAAGGAGAGAGTGGGTTTCTGTGAAGAGATTTTTGGGGATAATGATTTCTGAAGCACTGGAACAATTATAGTTAGGTTCACGTTATAAAGTTGGTGGGAATTAAAGGACGGCCGAGTTGCCAGTTTTCTATTTCCACCGCACTCTGTAGTAGGTAGCTGTGATTCAAGTCATTCCGGTATATTTTATAGTATTGACTCTTTCAACTTGTTAATAATGATCAATTATTTTTGAAATATAATTATATTCACAAGGAAAATATGATGTTTTCGTGATTGGAGAGCAAATTTTCATAATTGAGAATAAGTATTCTGGTAGTTCATTATATTTATCATATTATATTTCTTCAATGGCAATACAGCATACCTCTATATTCAATGGCTACCTAAATTGATATATAACTATATCAAGGAGAAATATAATTCATTGACCGAGCGAAGTGAGGTCTAAGATTCAAGTCGACGGTTTGGCATTTCATGTTTGAATGTTCAAATGTTTGAATGTTAAATGTTTAAAATATTTAATGTTTATATTTTTATATGTTGCGCATTTACGGCGAAACGCAGTAATAGATTTTCATGAAATTTGACAGGTATGTTCCTTTTTTAATTGCGCGTCGACGTATATACAAGGTTTTTGGAAATTTTGCATTTTAAGGATAATATAAGAGGAAAAAGGAGCCTCCTTCATACGCCAATATTAGAGTAAAAATCAGAATATAGAATTATTCATCATAAATCAGCTGACAAGTGATTACACAGATGTGTGGAGAAGCCAGTCTATTGCTGTATTTCCATAAGGTCTATAGTTTCAATCAGGTACTTGTGGATGAGAATACTGCGTGAGGTCTACTGTTCACAGAACTACTAGTGTGTTCAGCATTAAGACTTTCAATAAATGTAATAAAAGGTTCTTAGGCTGAGCGTACACCGGTTAATCAAGGCAAGACAAGTTAAGTTTCTTCTCCTTCATTTTTCTTCTTCTTCTTCTTCTTCTTCTTCTTCTTCACGATGGTCCATGGATTTCATCAATTTTTTGTGAAAAATAAAAATCGCTCAAAGTTCGTGATCTTATGGTCTTTGATGCGAGAAACACGAATCTGGAATCATATTTGCTGAATTACTTACCGTTCAAGACATATGACCATTTGAAAATTTGAAAATTTTATGTTTGCAGCTCCATAACTCATCCTGTATAGCAGCTTGGGGTGCCAAATTTGGCCCTGACATCTCTCAGGTCAAGCTTCATATATGGTGCAAATTCAAGCCAAATCTTAGATACAATTTGTTTGTGTTTTTCACGATGGTTAGTTAGTCCATGGATTTCATCAATTTTTTGTGAATAATAAAAATAGCTCAAAGTCTGTGATCTTATGGTTTTTGATGCGGGAAACAGGAATCTGGAATCATATTTGCTAAATTACTTACCGTTCAGGAGATATGACCATTTGAAAATTTGAAAATTTTATGTTTGCAGCTCCATAACTCATCCTATATAGTAGCTGGGGGTGCCAAATTTGGCACTGACATCTCTCAGGTCAAGCTTCATATATGGTGCAAATTTAAGCCAAATCTGAGATAATTTTCGTCTCAGTGTGGTTCAAGATGGTTAGTCCATGTATTTCATCAATTTTTTGTAAAAATGAAATCCACTCAAACTCCGTGGTTTATGATGCGAGAAACACAAATCTGGAATCATATTTACAAAACTCCTTACCGTTCAGGAGATATGACTATTTTAAAATTTTATGTTTGCAGCTTCATAACTCGTCACTCTGTATAGTATAGATGGGGGTGCCAAATTTGGCACTGACATCTCTCAGGTCAAGCTTTATCCATGGTGCAAATTTAAGCCAAATCTGAGATAATTTTCGTCTCAGTGTGGTTCACGATGGTTAGTCCATGTATTTCATCAATTTTTTGTGAAAAATTCTTCTTCTTCTTCTTCTTCACGATGGTTAGTCCATGGTTTTCATCAATTTTTTGTGAAAAAAACGTCTCAATACATCACATGCTTGTAACACAACTCACACTGATTAGTCATTGCAATTAGACATGTCTTCATAAGCAACTATGTGAAGTATTGTGACTAAACGTGACTAGTCTTGACTTGACTAACAGTTGTACACCCAGCCTTATTATTTTGTATAGATTTTCTTTATTCTAGACTCACCATGTCAAATCTATATAATGATATTTCAGGTATTATAAATTCACCTCCAAATGTTATAGTATAGAGAGATAATATACAATAAAACATTGAATAAAGAAAGTGCACCAATATGTACCTTTTATTTCATGTTTACAAATATCATACAAAAATACAAAGCTGTATTTATTGTCTCACATTGCATATACATTTTGAATAAACACACCCACTGTAGATTTTGAGCTGTCCATTCCAGAATTTCAAATAAAAACAGCACCAAAACTAAAAAGAAAGTTAGTTGTCAACAAAGTATCTCCACACCAGAATTTTTTTAATGAAACTCTGTTTGATAATGAATCTGATATAATTTTGAAAATTTGAAAACCAAAGAGTTATGTGATGAATTAGTGTAGAAAATTCTTGAATATCAGTACAATAAATTTTTGAGTATTTTTTTCTAATTATTTCGATTTCTTTGGAAATTAGCATGGATCGTCGTCCATCTCAGCCTTGGTTGCATTAAGAGTTTGCAGGGTTCTCAGTAGATGCTCTATCATACGGTCACGTTCGTCATTCCTGTTCAAACAAAAAATCGTTAAATAATAGTGTCTAATAATATAATACAATGAAAAATGACCGTATTTACCGTTCAGGTAGTATTTATTGATCTAATAGTGAAGGATGGAAGAATAATGGGTTAAATTAATATTATTTTATCAAGTTTTTGAAAAAATTATAAATAGTGACTACTCTAATTCAATGAACAATTTATTACTGAACTGATAATGGAAATAATGGAAGAATATTGGGTTGAATTAATATCATTTTATTTTATCTAGTTTTTGAACGAGATGCTATAATATCAATTTCAAGATAATGTGATCATAATTTTAATTCCCATTAAAACATTATTAAATTGACCGACAAAGGTAGATTGATGGTAAAATATTGATACATTTTATAATAATATAATATGCATTTCAATAAGACAATGCCAAAGAACACAATTTAAAGGGTGTACTTATTAGTTCTTTACAATATGATGAGGAATTTTATAATTATGATGAAACAATTATATACAGTAGGCTACTCAAATCATATCTTGAACTTCTTCTTCTTCTTCTTCTTTGGCTGTGCCTTATCCCATCTAAATGGGGTCGGCATTCCTTCACAAAGCCCTATCCAATGCTTGCTCTCTCCTCCTACCACTCTCCCGCAAGTCAGCCGCTATTCTATCTCCCCACCTCATCCTAGGTCTACCTCGTCCTCTCACACCATCCAAAACCAAATCCTGCACTCTTCGTCCAACATAATCCTCCTCCCGTCGCTGCACATGCCCAAACCACCTCATCCTTGTCTCCTGCATTTTCTTTCCAATCATATCTTGAACAATTTATGAAAATACTAAGATCGTTTTCCAAATAAATCTATTTGAAATTGAATTATTTACTTAAAAACTCTTTGTAATTTAATATTACTCTTGCTAAAGTTAGGATAAAGTTGCCCATCAGCCTCATGACCATTTACCAATTCGTCGTTAAAGAACCTTGTACACTATTCTATAATATTCATGACGTTTTTGAAAAATATGAAACTTCAACTTACGCAATACAGTATCCGAATTTCTCAGACTCGAGATCCTGCACTTTCTTGGCGAGTTGAGCCTTTTTGCAGCTGAAGTCCTGTTCAAGGGCAGTTTGCTGCGCCACCAGCTCTTGAATTTGTTTCTCTTTGTCAGCATTTGCTTCCTAATTCACCAAAAAACATGTATAAATTAATAAAATTCAAAGGATTACAGCCTTAAACTAAAGTAAAATACAATAATAAACTATAAGAACATATTTTTAATTTTGTCTAATTCTATTGATTAATGCACCAATTTTATTATCAACAAGTCACAATTTTCTAACTAGAGAATCAGATTATTATGGAAGATATATTTTCAAGTGTACTGTATCTGTTGAAAACATAAATCAATACCTGGTAGGTACTCTATTGAGATTCACGTTAAAAAATAAGTGGAATCTCACTATATAGGTCTTGAAATAGTCATAAATACTAGTATGTTGATCACTGTTACAAATTTCTTAATTGGAAAATTCGACTGAATCATTGTCAATATTGTAGAACCGTTCCTAATTGAATAAAAACACACATATGTTGTCAAATTGTACCGAATAAAACTGTGTAGAATTTGACAACATATGTGTGTTTTTATTCAATTCTTAATTAGAACTTTAACATAGAACTTTACAAGTAGTAGAGTTTAATAGAACAGTGCTTGGGACATTACAAATATGGATATAGTTAACAAAACCTCACAGGATACATATACATTGGGGATACACACAGGATACATTGAAAAGTAATGATGATTTGAAGATTTTCAAAAAAAAAATTAAAAAATATTTAGTTGATAGAGCTTTTTATAGTGTACAAGAATTCCTTTCAAACCTAAACTAGGTTGAACTACTTAGTGTTAGAATTATTATGTAATAACATGACTTGTCTTATACTCCATGACTGGAGTCTTTAGGACGTAATCTTAAAAAAAAAAAAAAAAAAAAAAACATTTTTCAGGTGACAAATCCTTGATTAAAATAGTGGAAAAAATAAAATACCGGTAAGTTGTTATTATTTGAACTGTTGTTCTTTTACCATTAAAATGTGTTTCGGATGGACACGTTAAGCCGTCGGTCCCACATGCCTAAAAAGCAGTCGTTAGGTTATGTCACAAGCCCTGAAATTGGTCAATTGCGACCTACTCTGACACCAGACCTGAGCCAGCCAGGTCACTCGAATATTATTATATTATTACCATTGAATAATAGGATTTTTGAGCATAAACTTCTTTTGCTGAAGGTGATGCCCACATGAGATTCAGGCTTGTGCGTGGATAAATTATTTATTAATTCCATCATTCAGAATTACACAACTTGTAGAAAAGTACCACAGGCTGAAGCCAAAAATATCAGAAAATTAAACACACTATTTATGATGAGACGGACGATGCAGAAGAGAGATGAGTTTGATTTTTTGGAAGCTAAATAATATTATTCATGATTTGGTAACAGTGAAATAGGACATTTTGTTACTGTGAAGTAATGACCATTTTTACAATGTGTCAAACCTATTTTAAAAACTTGATTCCACCCTAAAAAATTCAAAATCATTTCTGCCAAATGAATACAGTCTATTTTATAATATGCCTATTCAAAAAACTTAATTCTACCCTAAAAATTACAAAATTATTTCTGCTAACTGAATAGGTGCAATCTATTCTATAATATGTGGAGCCTAATTTGAAAAAATCATTATAATAATCTACTAATTTTCTGATAAAATAACATTAGGTTTACCTCTAATCGTTCATTATAGAAATCTACTAATTTTCTGATAAAATAACATTAGACTTACCTCTAATCGTTCAGCTTCATAATTGACATCATGCAACATTTGAAGGTTCTTTCTTTCCCACTCTGCCATGCTATCAGCTGCGCCCGAGCCAGACTTCTTGCTATTGCCTTCTTGCTGTTTCTGAAAATTAGGATACATTTTCAAATTCAAGTCTCAGATTTTTATAATAAAACTTATATGAAATTATAGTGTTTGTAATAGGTACTGAACACAATAAATTATTGTTAGTTTAAGATACATTTTTAAATTCAAAGTTTAATTTTGTTCCTGATAAGATTGATGCAGGCACCTCATTTTAAATTATCATGAGCAGGATAAAAAAATGTGGCATTAATAACCCTCCAATTAAAATATCAATTATTAGTATTATTTGATATTGAATAATCACGTTTTCATGTAAAGAATAGAAATCTTACAATTTAATATACAGGATTACATGATAATAAATAATGGTATATCCTTATTGTTTAATATGGTTGTTCTTTTTTGGGTTTTCTCAATTTATTCACAACTTTTATTTGAAAAGCTCAAGTAGATATTATAGAAGAGTGACAGATGAGAAGAATAAGTTAAATGAAATGACAGTAGTCTATAATAATACAAATCTTTAGTATTCTCAAAATTAAATGGTTATTGGACAACATCTTTTACTATAAACACAGACAAAATAAGTGCTATAAAGCAGCAGTCTACTCTTATTTCTATTGCATGTATTTTCTTCATAAAAACTTCTTAATATTTATATTACATGAGCATTTCCTGCATATTTTATTATTTACATATATTCTTTTTATTTCATCCCTACTGCCTTTTTTATTTGTTTCAGTAATATCATAGAGAAAATGAAGCATAAGATAAAAAAGAAAGCGTATGTTATCTTTTCTTCATGGTATATATTCAATAATATAGTAAACAACATTATAATTATGATTAGGATTGACCATTTATAATGAACATTGAATTCTAATTAAAAATCGTTCTACCTTATTTACTAGTAGGCTACCTAATTCAATTCGTTTAGTGTTTAAATGTTCTATATTCTATAGTTTTTGTAGATGAATAATTAGACCGAAGGCAAAGCTTGCTTGTATACGTTCCTTCAACCCTTATTCAATCTGTTCTCCCCACTGCTCTATTTGAGTAAACAATATAAATTTCGCAAACATTTTTTGAAAATTAACTGACCACTCGTCCCCTACATAAAAAAGCATGGCTTGTGTGTAGCTGAGCTATTCATTCAAATAAATACAAAATAGTTTGAGTCTAGCACGCATAACTGTTTCATAACATCATATTTTTTATACATAAAGAATCTGAAACTTTCAGCATCCGCTAGTTAATTTTAATACACTGAGTTGATTAAACACTAGTTAATTTAGACACTAGTTCAAATTATACACTAGTTAATTTTATATACTAACCACTTTGAACATATCTCGCAGATAGTCAGCATTAGCCTGCCACTTTTCGTACTGAAACGAGGGACAGACCGACTTGATGTAGTTCAAGCCAGCCATAGCTCGGCTAAGCATCTTCTGCCTGGCCACCTCGTATTTGTGAGGAATCTCCGCCTGCTCCCGGGCCAGTTCGGCGCTTATCTTCTCCTCCTTCGCCCTGTAGATGCACTCGATCTGATGCTTGTAGTCTATCTGCTCCTGGGTTACTACCTGCAACAGGAAAAATTAGAAAATTTTCATCAAAATTTTAAATTTTTTTCATCAAAATATGTACCTTTAAAATACACCAAAATTTTGCAGATGTTCATGTCATACAATGGCATGACTGTTGAAGTGTTCACCAATCCCGAGGTGCAGGGAACTTGGATATACTCCGTAGCAGACTGACAGGGACTCAAAGGAGCTTCCACATAACGGCTTTTAAATTGTTTAATCAGCTCCCCAGGTCTGAGAAGGATGCTGAAAAAAATACTTTTACGATAAAGGAGCGACTGGTGGAGCGGCCTTTATTCCCCAACGATGTACATGGCCTCACCAGAATCTGAGGGAACGTGCCCCCCGTCTTCCTTGACACAGTCTGTCTGGTCATCCCAGCTATCGTTGAAGGATTCAAGTATAAAGTAAGAACATCTCACTAAACTTGAATTTTAAAAAACTTTTGAAGTGAAAATGTTTTCAAAACTTCAAAAGTTTTTTAAAATTCAAGTTTAATTTTAACAGTGAAAAAGTATGGATATACAACAGAGTAAGAACATCTCACTATATAAAGCTCACATAAACGACTTTACTTGTAGAGAGATGCCTTCATCCTGTAGAATATTACTTTAAATCTATTTATGATAGTGCTCTCCTGTCTCCAACGGATATATTGGAACTTACTTTTGAGAAATCTCAAGTAGATATTATAGGAGAGTGACAGATGAGAAGAATAAGTTGACTGGAATTAAAGTAGTCTATAATAAAAATTTATTCTTAAAATGAAATACATATCAACCATTCTATTATTATAAAGCAACAGTCTACTCCTAATTCTATTACATGTATTTCTTTCTTAATAAATAATGTCTCCTTATTTTCCTCAGTAATATCATAAAGAAAAGATAGCTTATGCATATTTAATATTCAACAAAATAGTCAACAATAACATACATAATTATAGGAATACCTATAATGAGCATAACAGTAATTAAAAATTGTTTCACCTATTTTGTTAGTAAGCTAGACTACCCCATTTTCAAAACTCAAGTGTTTAAATTATTTATTTTTTCTACAGTTTGTAGGTGAGTAGCCTACCGGTTAGATCAGCTTGTATATAGCTTCTTTCAACCCCATTCAATCCATCCTCTCCACTCTATATGGATTATGAATAATCAATTTTATCTCCATGAGAAAACAATAAATTTCACAAATATTTTTTTGAAAATTAACTGATCACTCCCTACATAAAAAACATGGCTTACAAATTTCACAAACACTTTTTTGAAAATTAACTGACCAATCCCTAAATAAAAAAGCATGGCTTACAAATTTCACAAACACTTTTTTGAAAATTAACTGACCACTCCCTACATAAAAAAGCATGGCTTACAAATCTCACAAACACTTTTTTGAAAATTAACAGACCAATCCCTAAATAAAAAAGCATGGCTTACAAATTTCACGAACACTTTTTTGAAAATTAACTGACCACTTCCTACATAAAAAAGCATGGACTACAATAAATTTCACAAACACTTTAGCTAAGCTAGTCATTCAAATAAACACAAAATAGTTTCAGTCTAGTACGCATAACTGTTTCATAACATCATATTTTTGGATACATTATTAAGAATCTGAAACTTTCAACACCCGCTAGTTAATTTTTATACACTGAGTTGATAAAAGTGCGTACAGATTTACGCGCCGCGAACATGAGCAATTCACTTTTAATCAGCTGATGACAAGCTTTTTATATCTGTATCTTACCGTTTCTGTAAAAATACAGGTATAGTCAGCTGATTAAAAGTGAATTTCTCATGTTCGCGGCGCGTATATCTGTACGCACCTTTATACACTAGTTAGTTTAGACACTAGTTCAAATTATACACTAGTTAGTTTTTTATATACTAACCACTTTGAACATATCACGCAGATAGTCAGCATTAGCCTGCCACTTTTCGTACTGGAACGAGGGACAGACCGACTTGATGTAGTTCAAGCCAGCCATAGCTCGGCTCAGCATCTTCTGCCTGGCCACCTCGTATTTGTGAGGAATCTCCGCCTGCTCCCGGGCCAGTTCGGCGCTTATCTTCTCCTCCTTCGCCCTGTAGATGCACTCGATCTGATGCTTGTAGTCGATCTGCTCCTGGGTTACTACCTACCAAATTTACACAAAATGAATTGAAATAAAACAAATATTGATATGCATGGGCTATAGTGAGGTTCACGTTATAATGGTAGTGTTCGATTAGCAATGGTATTGCTATCCTTATTGTCTATCATTCAACAAAGCGGATAGCGATATCTCTTTCTCGCTTAGCTCTGTTGCCAGATCTTCTTTTAACAATGTAGAATTAATAATTAACAAAATATTTCATCTTAATTATGAAAATTCATTATGAAACTATTGAAAAATATAATTTCTTGCTTAATAAAATATAATTTATTATCTTGAACGAACAGTTAATATTACATCAATAAACCTGTATCAGCCACCATCTATAGAAGATATTGACAAGGCAGAGGATCGGCAACATTGTTCTCCTATCTTTCTCCACTGCCATTATAACGTGGACCTCACTATAGTGTTTTCAAACGAGTCCTCAACAAGCAAGTACTGTAGGGTCCACTGTTATAAATGTTAAATATTCAAAATATCTATAAAACATAGGAATTATTCAGTTAATTTATGAGTTTACTTAATGATTATTACTGAATGATAACACTGAATTAATTAGTAGGTACTTGTGAGCGTTCGACTGTACAAAATGCCTGTTAACGACACACACACACACACACACACACCACACACACACACACACACACACACACACACACACACACTTTTCAGCTTTGCTAATTATTTTGACAATTTCAATCACTATTATATTTTGTAATGTGAGTTTCATTCAAAAGCACGATGCTATATTTTTCAATATATATTTTCCTGAAAATTTATCATAGAGTCACTACAAGAGATAAAATGTTTGTTGTCTTTCAGCTTCTAATCCCACATGAAATAATATTAACATAGAAGGAAGACGAAGCAAAATAAAAAATATTTATTGAATCAACTTTTTCGACCAACAGTGCAGGAAAATCAAAATTAAGTTGTTAACAATGGCCCATATGAATAAAAGAAGAGCAAATGCTCATGAGCAAAAGCATTGAGCATAAGGTTTTGCTCATGAGCAAAAGGTAGAAGAAAAAGCATTTGCTCATTTTGATATGAATAAACTTTACCTTATACTCTTACCTTATGCTCCTTAACTCTGGAGCAAATGCTCACGTATTTTAAAGATTTTTCATCAGCTGATTCACTTTTGTAGCCTTACTTTGTTTTTATAGCTCACGGAAGCGCTAAATATGAAAGTAGGGTGCACCGCTTGTGTTTGCGTCGTCTGATCTGTTTTCTATTTATGAGTTTTAGGTTAGTTGAGTTTAGAATTTTGAATAATATCGTGAGAAAATGTCATCTGTATAATAATCTTCAGCATATTCTTATAATATCAATAGCCTTCTTATAATCGTCTACACTCTCATCTTCTTAAATGCCTATTTCCTATTTTGTGATGACTCTTTAAAACAGGTAGCTTTTGTATTTATTCTTCAGTAGGAATAATGGTGATATATAATTATATATCATGGTTGAATCTAAAAAGAGTTTTATAGTTCTCAACTATTGGTTGTGATCGTAGCTGTTATAGTTTCCTCTTCATCATACGAATTAGTTGAGCCATTTTACTATAAAAGGTGATAAGCTAGACTCACCTTTTTTGAAGCATTTGCTTCAAAAGTTGAGCAAATGCTCTAGTTTATTCATACAATTTTGAGCAAATGCTCAAACTATTTTTTTGATGAGCATGAGCAAAAGGTTTTGCTCACGTTTATTCATAGGAAATGAAGCAAATGCTCCATATTTTAGAATTATGAGCAAATGCTCAGCTTTATTCATATGGCCCATTGACTGTGGTATACCTCACTGCACGTTATAATAATATCAAGGACACCGAGTTCGAGGACAGCCACCACATTCAGCACACAGCCGCCCCTTCATTCAAACATACATACATTATTCAATTTCAAATAAATTAAGGTTTTTATTAATAACAGCATCACACACACACAAACATTTGATGGATTTCAGGCAATTTCACCCATAATTACCCACTTTTCATATTCAATGGTAACTGTAGAAAAATTTAATGTGAAATACGTGCGCAAAGTTCCTCTGCTGCACTCAAGAAACCATTCCGCCCTCGCCTACGGCTCGGGCGTAAACGTTTCTTTCGGTGCAGCAAACTGTCACTTTGCGCACTAGTTGCACAAATAACTATTTTCTATCTTTTCTCTATGATATTATATAGGTATCTCCATTTGAGTCTTTCCCTTATCGAGGGTGGTCTTCAATTTATTAATATCATAGGCTATATTATTGGTGCATATTATATTATTGCTATATTATGGTGCATATAATATAGCCTACCTCCATGAGAGTCTTTCCCTTATCGAGGGTGTGCGGCGAAATTTGAGTGACAAATGCCTCCAGAGTGAGTTCGTCGAAGTTGAGACAATCCATGATGGCCATCACTCGCTTGCGATTCTCCTCCATCGGGTCCACTTTACAGCCATCGTCGGCTGATGCTCCTGATTCAATCAATTCATTCATTCATTATTCAAATATACACAATATTATTCATTAAAATAATTGGGTGAGGACAGACAGAAAAAACCCAAAACTGTTCCTCCCACGAATTTTGATGAATCAGAAATAAGGAAAAAAAAATAGGTGGAGAAAAATGTTACCTGAATGTTAAATTGTAGAGAAATGTAAAAATATACCATGGGCACAGGAAATTCTCTATAATTTAACATCTACTGTATTCACATTTATAAAGTTCAATTGTATGAACATTTCACTTAGCACAAACATTAAAACAGTTCTATTGTATGAACATTTATTTTCAGTATCAGCAAGAATAGATAGTATTGGTTCTCTGATATGATTGTGTAAGCATAGCAGAAACACAAAATTTATTTCCAATTTTGTTCACAAAATTACATATTACATATACACAAAATTCACAAAATTACATATACATATTCTATGTATATTTCAATTCAAGTTTCACATTATTCAATTTTCAATATTTGGAGTTTTGCCAACACTGCTAAAGATCTACCTTTATTCAGTCTGTGAATTATTAAAAATAAAAAATTAATTCAATTTCAAATGTACCGTATTTCGCTTCTATTTTCAACCAGCCCACTATTTTTTATTTAAGGCAGAGGAGAAAATATATTATTAAATCTGATAATGAACTTGTTTCTGAGACTATTAGATCTAATGTGTTGGGCTATTAAATCTATATCAAATGTATGTGTTTAATAGTCCATTTTATTTAATAAGTGTCTTAGGAAATGGGTTTGAAGGTATTATTTGTTGTCTTTGAAGAAACATCTTCAAAAGTAGCTGTACTATAATTTCTAGTACTACGGCACCTGATCAGTACTTCTTGTGGATATTAGGTTGTACACAGAACACAGTTATTGTATAAAAATAGTGACTTTTAAATATAGTAACTGTAGTACGGTACTATGGTACTTTCAATATATTTATTATAGTATACAACCATAGCCACCTCTAATACCTCTAATAGCCTCTAATAAACAATACATAATATTTTTATATATTTTCAATAATATAACATTATTCAAAGTTTTTAAAATGACACTGTACCTTTGGCGACAGAGGCACTCAACGACGTTCTCCGTCTCTGCTGTGCCAGTGAAAGCCGTTTGCCCCCAGACTGCTGGGAGGCCCTATCTTGCCCTTCGCCCCCTTCAGCTGGCCCCTTTTTTGCCCCCTTCTTGCCCTTTTCGGGCGGGCAGCATAGCTCGGGGCAACAGGGCTCGTCGGTGAGGCCCGCTGATAGGTCTGGTGACACCTAAAAACCAAAATCAAAAATATTACAGAAAAAATTCAGTACCGTATAAAGTATTACAGAGATTCAGTAAAATATTACAGAGCTAAAAAGTACAGAAAGATTATACTTAATGTGATCAAATTTTACTTGAAATTCATGATTAAATAAAAACACACATACCGGTTTGTTGTCAAATTCTACAGAGTTTTATTTGGTACAGGACCATGGTATTGTGACCACACAAGTCACATTTCAAGCTGACGAAATGTCACCAAACATGTTTGGTCCTGTACCAAATAAAACTCTATAGAATTTGTCAACATACCGGTATGTGTGTTTTTATTTAATTATGGAACGGTTCTACAATATTGACAGTGACTCAGTCGAATTTTTACTTGAAACTCATTTTAAATTTAAATTACATGTAGCATTTAATTCTGAGTCCAATGCGATCGATTTCAACCTTAAATATCCAATTATTATTGAGATATTTAAAAAAATGTTCACAATTCAGTCAATTTAATGAAATATTCCAGACATTTTCCATTAGTTATACCATTGAAATACTCACAGTGAAAAATTAAAATTTATTATAGGTTGTTCAAATGATTCAACTGACTCAATTTATTATAGGTTGTTCAACTGGTTCAACTGACTCAATTTATTATAGGTTGTTCAACTGGTTCAACTGACTCAATTTATTATAGGTTGTTCAACTGATTCAATTACTGACTCAATTTATTAAGTTATAGGTTGTTCAACTGACTCAATTTATTATAGGTTGTTCAACTGATTCAACTGACTCAATTTATTATAGGTTGTTCAACTGATTCAACTGACTCAATTTTTTATTATAGGTTGTTCAACTGACTCAAGGTTCCCTTGAAACGTATAGAAAACTTGAAATTAGGGTACCTTAATTTTTTTTGAAAGCAATACTTTCATCACCTATGGTAATACAGCAAGGAAAGTGAAAAAACACAAATTATTCGGGTTTTAGAGAATGTTCAAGCTAGGTACTCTTTTACTAGGTTTTTTTAATAATTTGAAAGAAAATTACCAGCATTTCATCTAAAGGCTTTAGCTCTCCCTGGCAGGGTGACTCCAAGAAAGGAGTATGGAGTTTTCCTCGCTTCAGCTGATAGACCATGTAGCGAGAATATTCCATCCTTCTCTCGACATCCTCTTCCGAACAGGGAGGCTGCATCAGTCTGTCTATCCATTCGTGCATTATTTGTTGTTCTGCGAAAATCAGAAAAAATATATTTAAACTTGATCAATTAGTGTTTTTGTTATTTTATTTTATTCATGACATGGCGCCATCAATCCTACAAGTAGTGTGAGTAATGGATGAAGGTATAAGGTACCTTAAGGTAAAAGGTACTGTTTACATTACACGAGGCTTAAACTGCGTTTACACCAAAGCTAAATGTTTATTTTTCCGTCCTTATAGATTTTATTAGATTGAACCATAGAAAAACAATAGCGTGAGTATATATTCCATGGTATAGGACGTTTATGTTGCAACTTTTACTGTTATCTCAAGCCGATAGTCCAGGTACTTCTTTCCCGTAAAGCTGTGTGACGCTCGTAGTCTCTCATACTGTGCCGTTCATACACTCTAACCCCAACAAAACAGTAAAAATCGACATTAATTGGCTTCAGATAACAGTAAAAGTTGCAACATATACGCCCTATACCATGGGATATCCACTTATGCTATTGTTTCTCAATGATTGAACGGAACTTGATGAACACATATTAACATATTATGCTAATCATGTGTGTATGATTAGTTATGTTTAATCTAATAGAATCTACAAGGACGAAGAAATAAACATTTAGTTGATAACTTTGGTGTAAAATACAGCTCTGTTATCTTGCTTGCAAGATAATTATATTATTATCTTGATTAAAATGTTTAAATATCAGTTTATTTTCTTACTTTTTGTAAGAAATATTATGTTAGAAATCCTGTAAATACAGCTTTGTTATCTTGCTTGCAAGATAATTATATTATTATCTTGATTAAAATATTTAAATATCAGTTTATTTTCTTACTTTTTGTAAGAAATATTTATTGAGAAATCCTGCTGGCTTCTATGTTTTTATGAATGATTAACTTACCATGAGGACATTTGATTTTTGGTGCCAAAGTAATAATTTGGCGGAGAGTTTTTCGAAACTTGGACTCGGCATCTTCGGCGTCCACATCGCAGTTCGGGTCCATTTTTGCAACCATTCAGATTTGTTACTGCTAAGTAATTAGAAATTTGGATTAAACTTTTGACCGATATTACTTGATATTTTGTGTGAAACAATTCGTCTATCAAGCTTGCTATGTGTGTGTGATGAAAATGATAACAGTCTCATGTAGTCATGGTGATTAGAAGTAAAATATATAGTAATCAGCTTGTAAAGAATTCTCAGCATAGATACGGTTGATTCTCTTAAGATAATATCAAGATATTAAAATATTTATATCATTTACTCTTAAATATTATTATTTCCTAGGATTTACTTGTATCATTTTTGTGTCAGAATGCCACACAAAATATTCCAACCACTTGAATTGAACTGGGAGACCGTTTTTGATTGCAACTGTGATTAAAATACAGTGATAACCTGACAATTCTCAACCTCTACAATATTTTTTTAAGTATTTACAGGACCTCTTTTATTGCTGTAGGCTACTCTGTAATACGGTATATCCTTGGAGTATATAGGAGATACTTTTGCTTGACTTACTAGTCAATAGTGATCTCTAAGTTAGTTACGATTCTAAGTACAGAGATGAAAAATTTAAAATTTGTGCTCCTTCAAAATTTCTCATTTTTATTCTTTGCTTTCTCAAAATTTGTACAATTTTTTATATAAAAAAACTTTGATCTCATCTTTAGTCCCTTTACAGCAGTATTCCATCTGCACAGTTTCAATATTAGTTCAATTTATTCTATTTTAATTGGTTTCTATCAAGTAAATAATAATTATAATAGATTCGAATTTTAGTCTCACACAAATTTCAAAGAAACTTGTTCGACAAAGGCTTGAATGTATTGTGCATTTATAAGCTCCAGTATAGTAAAATTTTATTCCAGGACTTATTTCACATATTCTAAACCTGATTTTTTACGTACCTATCTCATTTAAATTATAGCTTTTTCTCTATAAATATCCTTGCTATTTAGCTCCCTTTTTTTAAATAATAAAATAAATATTCTCAATTTATTCTTTAAAACCTTACTAGGATTTGGACTGATTATGTATTTACAACTAAAACAATAATATAGCCTCCCTTATGACAGGTATATCCCTCAAAATGCATAAACTAAATTTATTTATTTAATCCTTTACCTTATCTGTTTCAAATCACATTAAATAAACTGTATTTCAAATTATTCGCGCTTAACTTATTCCTTGATTTCACTGCCATTTTTCTAGAAGGCATTGACAGTAGGCTGGAAGGTGCTGCTACCTGCGGTCAAAAATGTCAACTAAACACGAAGCCATTTGATTGGAAAGTTGGAACCATTTTATTGTATAGTGGCTCCCTCTTGGCAATAATTACCTGTATTGTACGACCATACGTTCCATCTTCCAACCTTCCATAATTTCAACGCCTAGTTGTGTTGTTTTTAGTGAGAGTGAGTTCGAGGTTACTGAACGAATTAGTTTTTGTTTATTAAAGACTGTTGTAGTATAATATTATCGTTAAGAGTTTTGGTGAGTAGACATTTTAATTTTTAGCTAATACAAGTATAGTTTCACTCAAGATTTACAGTTTTGTTCTTTCATTTTACAAAACAACATTGCTTTATTACGACTTAGATTAGATATTGTTCTTACAATTTCATCAAAAGGAATATATTTAAATCCCCTTATCACAACCCCTCACATATTTATCCAACTATTTTCTGTCATCATTTTATTGCGATCTCCCCAAATGTGTTCTCTGCTAACTCTAATTTTATTTTTGTATTGAAGTCCAACCGCATTAAATTTCGATTTTGAACTGGACTCACAACTCGTTCAACCGCAAGAAAAACTTAGATTAATCTCTGTTCTGGTTAATTCATCCTTTTCCTTACTCCATCTTTTCAATAGTCAAAAGTTTTTAACAAATAAGTGATCAGGTACATCAGTTTGGATTTCCGCCATGTTTTTAGTTTGGTCGCAGTTTGAATTTATTTTGCAGTCACGTTGTAAAGTAAACCATGCTGCTCTTTCTCTTTTTTTCCTCTTCCTTGAAATTGTCAAATATTTTATAAACTTTGCTTAGTATTGGTTTGTACAAATGGAGTTGAGACTCATTTTTGCATCGCATGTAAAAATTGTCCAAAATTAGGTTATCTAGACATCTTTCGCGGTATTTACTTATTGCTGTATAGAAACCGTACACAAGGTTTTTAGTGCTTGCAATTAAAGTTAGGTTAAGCAATCAAATCAAGTTCTGCATTCCTGATTGACTTCTTTAATGCTATTTTCTGTCTAACAATACAGACGCTTATTTAATATAAAAAATATAAATTATTTTGTAGATGATCAATCAAATGCCAATTATAGATTTTTCTGAAAGAATAATAAAATCATTCTCCGATGCGTTTGTGATGCATGTGAATGAATATTCAATTGCCGTTTTGTTCTGATGAATATTTATGGTACCGTATCATCGCGAACAAAATAGAATTTTAACATTTTGCAGTAGCTCCGCAAATTTATAAGTCAATCATGCAGTGTGCAGTAGGTACCGTATCTGTGATTACAATGCATTATTAGAAATTATTATTTTATGCTATTTTACTACCTAATTTTAGGTTTCTAAGTACGGTATTATAATTAGTATCATATTTATTATAATTTTTCTGGATTAACAAGTCCCCCAGATTTATTTCGGTGGGGGGGGGGGTATCTCTTAAGGCTTACGGTGGTAAGGGGGCATGTCTGAATTAAGTAGGTTTATATAACCTACCGTACTGTTATTATTTATCGCTGTGCCCAACTGAGATGGCCGTCTTTTCGATAAGTTTTTGTAGAAAATCTTAATTGCACATTCATATGATAATAATGATAACGTATCATTTTTCAATTGTACAATCTTATTGTAGGAGTTGTATAATAAAATGTGGTAGTCATTTAGTTAGTACCTACACTAGCCAATTATATAGGTTATTTTTATTAGCTTACATAATACTTCATTCCATCTAGTAGCTTTTTCTGCATAACATAATTGTAAATTTATATAAAAAAGACACCCTCAATATTAAAAATCAATTCTAAAAAATTCAGCGTTCTTCCAGTAGTTTATGGCTAGGTATTAGCTGCATTAATGGTATTTTCAAATTTAGGTACTATAATATAAAATTGATACTTAACAATATTTATCTTTATTGACTTTGAATACAATTGTTATTTTAATCACCATTAAAATGAAATCTAATTAACAAAACTGATAATAAGAATAGAACTTACATTGTAATGCATGACAACTTCATTAATCAATTTTTTACGTAAATTTTTATAACAATTCAAGGCCATATTCCATTCATTCATTATCAACTGATAATTCAAGAATTTAATTTATATTCTTAAATACATGAATTTATTCGTGTAAAATCTAAACATTTGCTACAGTGCTCTCACATTAACTACCTAGCTACTTCTAATATTTATTTATAAAAACATGGAAGCATTTAGGATTTGTCTCGTATTTTATTCTTGAATAATTGAAAAATAAAAATCAATCTATCTATCTACAGAGTTTTTCTCAAAAATTGCTTCCTTAAATATATAATTCTACAGATGGAAATTACTGAGATAGTTTTCATCTGTAGACTGGCTGGCCGCTATGGCTTAGTATAAAATGAGCGCTGCTATCTAGAGATTGTCAGTTTGGTGTAAGGGTAAGCATTCCTGACCGGCAATTGGGAGGTACTGGGTTCGATTCCCGGGCTGACAAATAATTTTTGAATAGTAGCGCTCATCGAATTTCCATCTAGCTGTTTACCCTGTTGTCAATATTTGCAGTAGCAGAAGTCTTCGGGATGAATTACACATTTAATTTGGATTTTCGTTTAATAATAGTAATAAATATAATTCATATTATAGAATAATAGAGATATAGAAGCGTTTTGATTGGTCCACCACAGTGTGCTTGACTAAGCATACTTGAAACTAGTCTATAAATACGGCCCCCTGTGTTGAAATAACTAATTCAGGTGTAACTACTGATGGTAACGAGTAAATAATTGAGCTGCCAATTCATACACTTTTTGTCGTTGGCAACATACTTATTACATTCTGTAATAATGTTTATGAGAGTAGCCGGTATGTCTGCCATGTGTCTAGAGTCTATAGTGAATTCCACGTTAGTATGGCAGTGGAGAAAGATAGGTTAACAGCGTTGCCAATTCTCTGCCTTGTCCCTGACTACTATAACACTGATACCGGTGTTTCTACTGTTCAATATTGAATGTTCATTTTTGTTTGAAATGTTCAATCATATATTCCTCAAGAAAATATATTTCTCAATGATAAAATGATAAATTTTTATAATCAACATTACATATTTAGTTGAATAATAATATTTATACATTGTTGAAAAACGTTATGGCAACATTGTGCAGCTAGAAAAGGGTAGTGCTATCTGCTTTGTCAAATGATAGACAAGGATAGCAACACCAATGTTAATCAAATACCGCTATTATAACGTGGACCTCACTATAGAATGTTTTTGCTATGTTGTTCTCAAAAGCAGGAGTTGTCTCTCGTGGCGTTAAATCTGGTTTTTGTTTTCTTTATCACTCTGGTTTCTGGTTCTATCATCTTTCTCGCTCACATATTTTTTCAGGTTGTATCTCTCTTTTCTCATTCATGAATCTTGCTCCAACCCTAAACTTTTGCTAAACGTTTTCACCTCTTTTCGCTCTATGTCTCCTTCTTTCTCTTATCAATATTCTTGCTCTATTCTATTTCTTCCTTCCTCATTTTCCTTTGAGAGTCTCTCTTATTTCCAGGCATCTTTAATCCTTCCCTCTCTTTTCTTACTTTTCATCATTCGTATTCCTCACTCCATGCTGTATACCTGTTATTAATATTTCTTGCTCATTTCTTTTCTATTATTCACGTTTCCAGTATTATGTCTCTATTCCATACACATTCTCTTTTGTCTATAGCTATTCTTCTGCCCCTCTGTTTCTCTTCATGTCCTCCTCTCATTCATATTATTATTGTTGCTCTCTATTATATCTCTCTAAATTATATAATATTCATCCATCTAAATATTTTTAGAATAGTCCCTTTTTCTCATTCAGGTTTACTTTTCATATCTTGAAATTTTCTCATGGGATTTCTCTTTACTTTCTATCCATTCCTTATTCTCGATTCGTCTATTTAGTGTAAGTGGAAGAGGGGACTCTTAATGCCTCATCTTCACCCACAACACTATTAATTGACCGAGTGAAGTGAGGTCTAAGATTCAAGTCGACAGTTTGGCATTTCTCTTGATATTCAAATGTTCATATGTTGCGCATTTACGGCGAAGCGCGGTAATAGATTTTCATGAAATTTGACAGGTATGTTCCTTTTTTAATTGCGCGTCGACGTATATACAAGGTTTTTGGAAATTTTGCATTTCAAGGATAATATATAAAAGGAAAAAGGAGCCTCCTTCATACACGCCAATATTAGAGTAAAAATCAGACTATAAAATTATTCATCATAAATCATTGATTACACAGATGTGTGGAAAAGCGAGTCTATTGCTGTATTTCTATAAGGTCTATAGTTTCAATCAGGCACTTGTGGATGAGAATACGGCGTGAGGTCTACTGTTCACAGAACTACTATTTTTTTAAAGTGTGATAAATAAAGGCAATTATCTATCTATCTATCTATCCCTCCAACTTCTTCTCTTTCATTCATATTCCTTGTTCCACAACCTCCTCTTATTCTCTCATTTCTGATTTGTATCTTTTTCTAATTCGTATCTCTGTCTATATCGTTTGAGATTCCTTTCTCTCTATCTCAATTTTTCTCTCTTGCACTCACTCTAGCTATCTTTGTCGTTCTCTCTCTATCTTCTCTTCTCTTATCCATACTTCTCGCTCCACAACCTCATCTCACTCTCATCTTTCTCTGTCTCTTTTTCTCATTCATATTTTCCGTATCCGTCTGTATCTTTTGAGACTCCTTTTTCTCCACTTCGTACTCAATCTCACTCTGTCACTCACTCTCTTTCTCTTTCATATTTTCTGTATCTGTCTGTGTCTTTTGAGACTCATTTTTCTCCACTTCTGACTATCTCTGTCCCTCTCTTTCCTCTCCGCTATCTCTCTGTCACTCTTTCTCTCTCATATTTTGTATTCATATATTATTTTCTCTTGCTCTATTTCTTTTTCTCATTCATATTTTCTGTATATGTCTGTATCTTTCGAGACAAATTCTCACTATCTCTGACTCTCTCTCTCTTCCACTCACTCGCATGTTGCACCTGTAAATTGAGAATAGGACAGACTAATGCCTTGTACCATGCAAGACTGCTCTAATGTTGCTGCTTGCCTGACTCACTGCTGCATTACATTATTGCATTGCTACCATTACAGTGTCACTATAACTATATTTATACTGTTATACATACTCTACAGCCCTATATGCAGCCATATATAGGTATACAGTTGATAGATAATCGCTACATACAGCTGAATATAAATAGGTATACAGTTTGAAGGAAATTGAATAGTGCTAGATTGTCTGTAGATGTCTGGATTAGATTATTGAATAGTACTGCTATAATTTGGCTCGTGACAAGTTGATATATATTTGCCTGCAACGTTTAACTGATTCAAATCAAGGACTCAAATTGCTGCAAATTGTTTGTTTTTTTGCGAAAAAAGTTACCCTGTTTGACTTTCAGTTGTAAAGTTCGTGTTGCTATATTTGTGACTAGCCGTCAGGCTCGCTTCGCTCGCCATATCCGTCTAGCCAGGGGGCTCCGCCCCCTGGACCCCCGACAGGATCGTCCAAGAATGAGATCAGCAGGCTCGCTTCGCTCGCCTGCATTTTTCATTTTTATCATATTATATTAGGACAATCCAGTCGGGGGTCCAGACTAAACGTCTGGCTAAACGGATATGGCGAGCGAAGCGAGCCTGACGGCTAGTAATATAATATTCCCAGGATTGAAGTAACAATGTCCAATCAATTTTTCCGCGATAAATGCATTTAAATCTTCAACTTGGTGCCAACCTAACAAAATCAACCCAACTTAATGCCAACCTGACAAAATTATTAATTTAGTTGTCAGTTAACAACTGTTTCGAAGAGGTACTCTATCTAGATTATAGTTCTATAGTAACATATGATATGGAAATTTCAATTCTAATTAAGAGATTGGGAGAAGAAGAATATACATGCTAAAAGACGAACTTTAAACCCTTAAAAACAACTCTTAGAGTTGAAATATTGCCAAAAGATTTCTTAGTGCGCCTCTAAAGGGCCAAGTGAACATACCTACCAAATTTGAACGTTTTTGGTCCAGTAGATTTTTAGTTATGCGAGTGAGTGAGTGAGTGAGTGAGTGCCATTTCGCTTTTATATATATAGATGGGACTTATTGCAGAGTGCTTCTATAGAGTTTTCCTATTAATTGTCTATATTTTGGACAATTTAGATTTCCGCAGACAGATTTACTTCAAATTGGCAGATTTTTATGTGAATAAGATCTCTATGCTTCTCATTGAAAAGTGCTTGAGTTTTCTCATTAAATCGTCTATATTTTTTAATTTGTAATTGACTATTTTTGGCACAGTGAGATTTACTTTAAACTGCCAGAATTCCATATAAAATGGATTAATGCTTCCCAAACTAATGCTTGACCCCAAAAACTTATTAAAAAAAACGTAGGGTCAAATTGGCAACTAAATTTGAGTTTACTATAGTGAGGTCAAGGTTCATTCATTCATTCATTCATTTATTGTATAAAATACTATAATCATAATACAATCATGACATTGGAGGAAAAACTAGGCTGAGCCTGTACTATTCTCTCCAAAAATTTTGATAAAATGTTAATGTTGTCCAAAAGATAAGGTTATGTAATCTCACACTGCTTCGTCACTTGATTTTCGGTCCAGGAATGATGATTTAAAATTTTGAATTTTGAAGGTTGATTTTATACTCTAAATAAATCACAGAATGTATCACAATAAATTAAAAACTTAAGAAATATTGCACTTATTTAAAAAATTTGAATACAGAATCAAAAACCTACTCACTATTTGTTGAAACAAACTTTAAATTGACAAAATAAACAATGGTTATAATGACAATGAAGAATGATAGGAGAACAACGTTGCCGATCCTCTGTCTTGTCAATGCCTTCTATAGACGGTAGCTGATGAAGGTTTATTGATGTAATATTAACTGTTCATTCTCGTTTAAAATAATCAATTATATTTTATTGAGCAAAAAACTGTATTTTTCAATAATTTCATAATGAATTTTCATAAGTTAGATCAAATATTTTGTTAATTGATTATTAATTCTACCTTGTTAAAAGACGATCTGGCAACTGAGCAAAGCGAGAAAGAGATGGCGCAATCCGAATGTTGAATGATAGACAAGAATAGCAATACAATGCTAATCAAACACTGCCATTATAACGTGGACCTCACTATATCAGTCTATAGTGAGGTCCACGTGACAGTATTTGATCAACTTTGGTTTCGCTATCCTTGTCTATCATTCGACAAAGCAGATAGTGCTATCCTTTTCTAGCTCCGTTTTTCAACAATGTAGAAATATTGCGACCTGAAGTGCCATGTAGCACCGCAAAGATATCGACGCACAGGTACAGTCTCAACAGTACTATATTATATCGTTTTACAACAAAGTAGAAATATAATTAACTAAGAAAATATTGAATCTCAACCATCATTGGTAAACATTTTTTATTGGCAAAATATAATTGATTATTCTAAACAAAAATGAACAGTTGATATTACATGAAATATACTGGTATCAGCTATCCTCTATTGAGGGCAGTTGCAAGGCAGAGGGCAGAGAATCGGCAACACTGTTCTATCATTCTCCACTGCCATTATAACATGGACCTCACTATAGTCGTGTTCTCTTCTTTTCTTATCCACTCTTTCTGTCTCACTTGTTCCACCTCATGCCTCCACGTTTTCTCTGTTGTATCTTTCTCACTCTCTCTCTTCTTCCTCCTTCACAACTACTCCTTCTCCTTTTATTCTTCTTCCTCTTTTTCTTTCCCATTAAATTCCCCCCATACACTTTCAGTCCCTCCTGGTCCTATTCATGCCTTCTTTTTTCTCTGTTGTCTTTCTCTCTCCAACTTTCTTCTTCCTTTTACTTCTTTTCATCCTTCTCCTGCTCCTCCTCCTCATCTTCCTCCTCCTCCTCATCCTCATTTTCCTCCTCCTCATCAAGTTCTCCTCTTCTTTACCTTCCCTATAAAAGATGATCTATACTCCTCTCCGTCTAACCACATTTGCCGCACCTTTCCATCTCATTTCTTTTTCTATCTCTTCTCTCTCTTCTTTTCCCCCATCCCTTCTCATAATACTCTTCCTTCTCCTCTTTCTCCTTCACCTCCTTCTCATGGTTCGTTCTCACCTTATGTCACTAGTCCCCAGCCCATCATCTTTTATCTCACTTGCTTCAATTGATGAATCTGTCTCTTACTCTCTCACTTTTCTCTCTCCTCCCCCCTCTCTCTCTGCTCCTCTCTCTCACCCCATTTTGGCAGGTCTATTTGTTGCCCGGAAAATGCGGCTAGATTGTGTCGCGTCGCGACGCTTTTCACGATGCCCATCATTACTACTTGTGAAAGCCACTTTTCCAATTTTCACTCCTGTCGCTTCTTCTTCTTCTCCTTGTTCTTGCTCTTCTTCTTCTTCTTCTTCATCTTCTTCTTCATCTTCTTCTTGTTCTTTTGTTGCTTACCCTTCTCACCTCTATTTTTCTCTTGTGCTTCGTTCCTGCCGTCGCCTTTCTTTGCTTTCCTGGTAGTCCTTCTCATTTATTTTTTCTTCTCTCCCAAACATATCTTCTCCTTCTTCCTATTCCCATTTCTTATCCTTCTCTTTCTTTTCATCCTACTATTTTTCATGTGTTCGTATCCTGTCTTCTCCATTTCCCATTTTTTCTGCTTATCAAGTCTCCTCATTTTCTTCTTTTTCTTCCTATCCTCACAATCTTATCTATTGTCCTTATCCTGTATTTTGGTCTCATGTGCTTCTGTTGTCTTCTTACTTTCGTTCTGTTTATGTTTTCACCTCTTCATTCATATTTTTATTCATGATATTCTTGAATATCTTCTTGATATTTACATTCGTCTTCGTCTCCACCTCATCGCCCCTTCTTCCAATTTTTATTCGTTTTTTCTTTTCCATATCTACCTCTTCTTCTTTGTCTAGGCCTATTCCTCCTCACTTCTTCTTATGATGGTTTCTACTATTATCTTCTTGTTCTTCTTCTTTTTCTTCTTCTTTTTCTTCTTCTTTTTCTTCTTATTTTTCTTCTTCTTTTTCTTCTTCTTCTTCTTCTTCTTCTTCTTCATCTTCTTCATCATCTTCTTCTTCTTCTTCTTCTTCTTCTTCTTCTTCTTCATCTTCTTCTTCTTCTTCTTTGTTTTCTCTCCGTTTCAGTTGGTCGGTTTTCTCCAATGGAGTAGAAGACAGTAGCCTACTATAGTCGTTTTTTTCTGGTGAAAATTTCTTCGGTTTACCGTACTACGCTGAGACAATGTTTTGGTGTTGCTATTTAGAATTGCGGCGAAAATAGCGAGCGAACTCAATATTTTAGAGATCGAAGACGGTTTGATGTAGTTGTCAATGGTTTCTGGAGGGATCTGGTGGTTCGGAACTCACCTAAAACGATGGAGGATGAATAGATCATGACTTGTTTGATGTTTTCACTTCGAAAACACATGACGTGTGTTTTTTATAAAAATATGTCATGAATCTTGTTATGCTAGTTTATAAATTGGTGTTTTGGAACTCAACTAAAGTCATGATTCTTGTCATGCTAGATAATAAATTGGTATTTTGGAACTCAACTAAAGTCATGATTCTTGTCATGCTAGATAATAAATTGGTGTTTTGGAACTCAACTAAAGTCATGATTCTTGTCATGCTAGATAATAAATTGGTATTTTGGAACTCACCTAAAATCATGGAGGAAGAAAATTGATCAATTATCAACTGTTTTTGGACTAACTTTTGGACAAATTGGGTGGCTTTAAATCAAACTTTAATTACAGGAGTAAAATAGACTAATTTTTGGCATCTGTTCAAGTTTGGGGCTATAGTGAGGTCCCATGTTATGATAGCGAATGATAGGATAACATTGTTGCTGATTATCTGCCTTGCCACTGCCTTCTGTAGAGGATAGCTGATATCGGTGTATCTCATGTAATATTAACTAACTGTTCCTTTTTGTTTAAAATGATCAATAAATTATATTTCATACGTCAAGAAAATATGTTTTTGATTAAACAATAAATTTTCATATTTGAGGTTAAATATTTGGTTATTCACTATTGTATTTCTTCATTGTCAAAGAACGATCTGGCAATGTTGCGGAGCTAGACAATGATAGCGTTATCTGTTTTGTCGAATGGTAGACAAGGATAGCAACACCAATGTTAATCAAATACTGCAATTATAACGTGGACCTAACTGTAGTAAAGAAAAAATACAGTTAGAGAATACCAACATTATCAGTCTATAGCTAGCCTATACTTTATCTTGGTATTAGCCCTCATGATCCCATGAGTAAGTTGAAATTTCTTATCACCTTTAACAGTAAAAGTGTTTGGGATGGACACGTTAAGCCGTCGGTCCCGGCTGCCTAAAAAGCAGTCGTTAGGTCATGTCAGAGGCCCTGAAATTGATCAGTTGCGACCTGAAAAATCTTACACCAGACCTGAGCCAGCCAGGTCACTCGATATTATTATTATTTTTTTTTTAGTTAGAGTTTTAAATCAGTTACTGATAAATATTAGAGAATTTGTTGTCTCAAATGTTATTGTTCTACGGTTTTGCGTTAGATGCATATTATATCTGGATTTTTTTCGACGTAGATTGTTGGTTGTTTCAATATTTTTGCTGTAGTCTGCAATATTAATAATATTGTTATCGTTGTGTTTATCGGCATTTAATGGGATTTTCCTGTGTTGGCGTAATTCGATTTAGATGTCGTTAACCTGTGGAAAATAAAAGTTCAAATATTTTTCAAATTGTTTTCTTTGAATTGTGTATTCTCAGAGTTGCGTTGGTTGTTCCATCATTGAATATTTTGTGTGGATTTTTACAAATTTATCATTCATTATTGAAGCTCTGAAGCTAGTTTGGAAGCTATATTGGATTTTGATCAGTCTTGTAGTTTCTCAAGTTTTGAATTCTTTAAACATGAAGCATAATTTTTTCAGTTCTCAAATTTAAGCCCAGTTCTCAGTAGCAAAAATCGGTTGATTTCAAAAGAATATCCTAAAATCATTCTTAAATTGAATTTAGGTGATAGGGAAATGAATCAGTTCATAGGATTTGAATTCTCCGTGGATGTAGCCTTATTGTTCATCAATTTTATTATAGAGAAAAGATATTTTTTAATAAATTACATTGCATTATTCTTCTCTGATTTTATCAAGTGGATATTTTTTTTTATTATGTTGCATAATTCTATAACTTTTAATGTAGATAACGTCTGTTAAATACTATTCGGTTCCAAGTACTGATGATAATTAGTTTGGTTCATGATTTTTATAAATGTTGAAATATTTCAGTAGTGAGATCTACATTATATTATAATCGCAGTGTTTTATTAACATTGGTGTTGCTATCCTTGTCTATCATTCAAAAAAGCAGGTGGCTCTATCCACTTCTACTTCCGCAACGTTGCCAGATATTTTTAACAATGTAGAAATGTAATTAATTAACAATAGTTTATCTTTCTTTTGCAAATTAGTTATTTAATAATTGAAAAGTTTATTTTCAACGAATAAACTATAATAGATTACTTTAAACATTAATTAACAGTTCATATTACATCAGATATACCGGTATCAGCTCTCCTCTAAAGGAGAAGGCAGTGGCAAGGCAGAGAATCGTCAACTATGTTCTCCTATCTTTCTCCACTGCCATTATAATGTGGACCAGATAGGCATTGAACCGTATGTTAGAATTTTTTCGACTGTTCCATATTGTGACTGTTGACATTTTGATTGTTGTGATCATATTGTCAGTCCAGTCAGTACGAGAACAATGACTGACTACTGTTTTAATATCTTAGACTTGCATTTACAAATACATCATCAAGCATTCATTAAAACTCTTCGTCCACAAAAAATGATTGTTACAGAAGCAGCAAACTATTATCTCTGCTCATTGAAATTTGATACAATTAAAAGTCGGTTTCAGCACAATGGTTATCGCAATATAAACAGTATTTTCAAATTCAACCTTCTGTCTTGTCTCGAGTAAATCTTTTTGTATCGCAATATAAAGCAGTATTTTCAAATTCAACCTTCTATCTTGTCTCGAGTAAATCTTTTTGTAAGTGATTTCAATAAATAAATAATATTGTGTTGCATCTAGAATAACCAAGAGAAATTTTGTAAAATTATTGGACTGTTTCCAGTATTTTAGTGGCTTATTCTATTGGTAAAGTAAGTTCCACGTTATAATGGCAGTGTATGATTAGCAATTGTATTGCTATCCTTGTCTATCATTCAACAAAGCGGATAGCGCTATCTCTTTCTCGCCTTGCTCTGTTGCCAGATCGTCTTTTAACAATGTACAATAAAATTAATAAATTAATCTTAACTATGAAAATGCATTATGAAATTATTGAAAAATATAATTTATTGCTTAATAAAATATAATTGATTATTTTAAACGAGAATGAACAGTTAATATCACATCAAATGGATACACATCTAATGAGGAGTGCACTTGATATTTTTTATGTTTTATGCTTTGTAAAATTGTACAATGAAGTGAATAAAAGTTATTTTTTTATCAATAAACCGGTATCAGTTACCCTGCATAGAAGGCATTGGACAAGAGAGAGGATCGGCAAAGTTGTTCTCCTATCTTTCTCCACTGCCATTATAACGTGGACCTCACTATAGTGTTGTTACAAATGGAAACAAATCATTATCTAAGCTCCAGTTTATTTCAAGTAAACAGTTGCTTCGAATAAATGAAACTAATGTTATCAGAGAAGGTCCAATGTTGTGATACACGGTCCTATTTTAATGAAATTGATCCAAATTTTATCTCAGAGGTCTAGTGAGTTGATACCCTGTTGTTGTTTCAAGCAAATGAAACCAAATTTAATCAGTCCAAAATATTTACTCCGCACTGATAGAGTGAAGGTTTCAGGATTGGAGAAAAATTTCCCTTTCTCACACGAGGTTTCCCTTCTATGAACGTGTGTTTTCCCTTTTCCTACCGTGAATTTTCCCTTTTGGTGACCTGAAATATCCCTCTGTGGCTATCAGGATCTGTGAATTATGAGCAGTTTGCGACCCCTGGCCTAGCTAACTCAGCTGCCCTGATCTGGGTCACTCAGGGTTGTGTGGTAGAGAGGACCAGGAGTCCTAACTCCGCCCTAATAAAGGCATATAATCAATCAATCTTGCAGCAACTCTTGTTACCTTTGCTCCGAAAATCATAGAAATTTATCAATTTGGACTACACTCCTTCCAACTCGTGCATTTAGTACGGTTTAATTAACTAAGCTGAACCAAAATAGCAATATAGGATTTGTTTGTTGTTGTATTTGAAATCGTTTCCACTGAAAATTTATTTTAAGTCACCTCATTACCCATGCACAAGTCTGTTGTTCGAGGGTGGCATCATCATCATCATCTCTTAGAAATGAGGGAAGCTAGTTGGAGGTATCCCCCAGTTTTGTGTTTTTGTTGGAATTTTACAACATTTTCGTCTCTGAAAAATCATCAGAATCCACTCAATTAGGTACTAATCTCCCAGTCTCAAGCTCACGTCTCTTCGAATTTTCTTAATTGAAAATTCATCATAATCAATTTTAAATTCCTCGCTAAAGTCTCTGGATCGTGGTTGACATCATTATCGTCCCTTGAAATGCTAACAGAAACAGAATTATTATTGGTGAAGCCAGGTGGAGGTGTCCTATTTCAAATTTGGACGTTTCTTTGAACCTGGAAATTGTCTGCTTTGAGAATTGATCGGAACTTGATTATCCGAAGTCTGTAGCTTGTGGTTGGACATCATTTCATGAGCGGCTGAGAGACAGTTTGAAGGTGTCTTACTTTCAAATTTGAATCTTGTGTATTCTCTGAAAAATTCTGTGTTATCCATTGAAAATTCATTGTAATTTATAATCCGCCTCATTATTCATGCACAGGCTACAAGCACATGATTTAAATGAATCAAACAATTTAAACGACTATAATTATGTGACCTAAAGAATTGAGAGGAAGTGGGTGATCGATTGAGGTGTTCTATTATTAAATTATTTTTTTTTTTATATTTTATTCCCTGAAAATGCTTGATTTTTTCACTCCTCAACTGTCACTGACTCTCCTCGAGGTCAATGCCCTCGCACAAGTCCCAGGATTATGAGGGCATCATCCTCAACAAAAAAATGAGGTGGTGATTCTCTCCCAGGTGGAGGCGTTTTGCCCCTTTTGGAAGATTCGTTGAACACAATAAAATACCCAGTTTTCCTTTAATTGATAATAATTATTACTCTTGGACTTTTCTGGATTTATGTATATGCCTTCTTGTGTGAATGGCATATTTTTATGGTAATTAATATTCAATCTGCAACTGGGGGGTCACAAATAAGGTGAGGTGGTTAGTTTGATGTAAAGGCGGTTTCCTTTTTTTGAATGAGTTCCAAGAATTCTTTTGTTGGATAATTGAATCTTGTAGAGTTTTCCTTGATTTGAGAATACATTGAGGCTTCATGTATGCATGGAACTGTTATTCTAAATTTGTCTCCAGGAGAGAAAAATAGAATTCGTCATCAAAAGTGGTTGCTGAGAGAAATTTTTACTGATTCTAGTGGAGTTGATTTTATTTGTGGTTCTAGTAAGTTTATAAAAATATTCTTGAGATTATTTCAGTTGACCTCTGCCCTACCGAACTGGTCCTGACGCATGCAACAAAAATATTGGAATACCGTATGCTGGCCAAAGCTACAATACTGCGTTCATTATTCTATTTACAGCATTCTTTCAACTATAAATCCACCTCTAGCATGCAACCACCAGCCGATAAAATCCAACCATTTTTCAATATTATCATCTTATTCGTTTGACGGTTGTTGAATGATATTTTTTGTGTAAAAAAAGAAGCTCTATCAATACAAGAATCGCGTCGTTTTTTTTCGTCGGCTATGCTATCGTGTTGTGGCTCTGATTTTCGTGGATGGTGAGAGGGGAGAAGCTTGCTGGGTTAAAATACCCCACTCCGCATGCTCCTAGTTTTGGGGAGGAGTCTCGCTGTTTGGCTCGGCCAGCTGTTCAGCTATGCCACGTACCGATCAATATCCTAGTCTTTACGCTGGTGAAAAGCACATTTCACTTTAAAATTGACTGATATTACTTGAGAAAATATGTGCAATCGTTTTTAAAAATCCTGTTCTTTGCTTGTGCAGTGTTACATTGTTTAGTTATTTCTTAGTTTTTGGAAACTTTTGATATAAAGTTGAGTTGTGCGAAAGTGGGGCGTAGTCGCAGCGCTCGGAACAGTCGGACTGGTAGTCGAATCGCGATCGCGACGATGTCCTTACGAGATGGGCAACTTGGTTTTGGCTTCTAATTTTTGCCAGATAGAGTGGTGAGTAGTTTTATATTTGTGCTGAATTAATTCTATTGAAATCACTGGAATTAATTTTTAAAACGTTTATCAAGATAGGTTTATCTGTTCATCTGTCAGCAGTTTGTTTTAATTGCGTCTTCTGCTAATATGGTCTCACGGTTTCGAAACCTTTCCACCACTATGTTGTTTCCCTGTTTACATTCGCAGTGACCAGTGGGTAGGATGACTAAAATGTTCAATTATTACGCGCAATGCTGCAATTAACAGTATATTGTTAGAGAAAATCAGTGTCTGTGATAGTTTTGTGTCATACTTTGTTACATATTTCATTTACCGTACGGATTTGTGGCTTCCATTTGCTCACCTCTCATGCATTGTACAGAAAATCTCGTTTACGGTATCGTATTTTCTTGTATGCTGCCTTCAGTTGTTAATTATATCGCTTGAATTATAACCTCTAGTAATCTGTTATCAAACTATGGTTGTTCTCTTGTAGTAAGCGCTTGTTTATTTGATTTTTGGGTTAAATCTCGTTTTATTACCATCTTGTGTTGTATGGTACAGTACGGTAGGCTTATGTTAGCCATGAAGACTTGACAAAAATTGAATTTTTGTATTTTGATGTCTAATTTTATGGTATTTGTTTGGATTGACCTCTACAAGTAATTTTTTCGTTGATTTTTCTATTTACCTCATGTATCTTGAGCTTGTACTGTAAGCGAATATCATATTTGTGTTTTATTTCATTCGTAAAAAAGTAAAAATTTCTTTTATAATCAAATACCCCAATTTTTGCTAATATTAATCATTGCTCTAAGTAAAAAAGCATTAAGTTATTTGTTTGTTCTTATTTACCAACCTATTTGAGAAAAATTAGCCATTTTTCCAAATGTAAAAAAGTGACCTAACCTAACTTTAGGTACAATACACTATTGACGTACCTTATCCGAAATGTTCTACAAATATAATAAAGCAAATATTTCAAAATATAATGAGGGCTTTATACATTGAAACAATGTCTTAATAAATAGATTAAATAACGATAAATAAATGTAAAATTGATGCATTTTGTATAATTTTCTTGTATTTCTTCTGTTTGTTTCAGATCTCCATCAACAATCATGGGATATAATTCCCAGGTATAATATCTTAGTCACCAAGGTAATTAGTCATTTTTTTTATTAATTTATTATCTCAATTGGAACAAGTTTAAATTGGGTCATATAAAATTCCAATAATCAAAATACTTGATCATTCTCTATAGTTTGATAAAAATTACTAGAGTTTAATAATTCAGTCGATATAATTAACAACTAAGGGCAGCATACAAGGCCTCGTCTCGTCCCAGTACACAACATTTTGTTAAATCAAACTTTTAATAGACGAAACATTAAATTTAAAGTTGAGCTTCATCAAAAGGTTTTGCCAATATTGTGTATCATGTTTTGTTATTGTAGAAATAATATACTTGAAATCTATTGGAAAATGATGAGTTTTACAAGTAAATTTGATATTTTTCATTGCCTAGATAAACATTTTCTAAAAATATCAATTTTTGAAAAAGTTATTCAATTTACCAAAAATTACCAGAAATAACTAAAAATTTACTAAATTTTACCAATTTACTAAAAATTACCAAAAAATAACTTATTTGGTTATTTCTGGTAATTTTTGGTAAATTGAATAACTTACAAAAATTGTAATATTTAGAAAATTTTTGTTCAACTAGATCAACAATATCACAAACAATCTATCCTCTAAATCTCATGGATTTATCTCTTACTGAATTTGTAATGTTCTGTCCCGAAAATTTTAACTTTAGGCGCTCATATCTCAAAAATTAATGATCGGAGAAAAATTGTTTTCCTGAGAAAACTTTTTTATTTTGATAGCTTGAATGATATTCAAATCGAAAAACTTGAAAAATATCACCAGTAGAAAGTTTATTTTTAGCCTTTGCACAGCCTTAAAATCACAATGCTGTAATATTGTAATTACATATTTTTTTACTGTACATATTTTTTAAAAGTATCTATGTAATTTTAATACAGCTATGTTCTTTGTTTATTGATTGGTTTGCTATTAATTTGATTGTGTTTTTTATGACAGGTGGAAGGTGAATGGAGAGTAGTGGTTGGTGTGAGTGCATTGGCAGTATTATCAGCTAGCAGCAGGGAGGAGTCAGCACAAGCACCAATCAGCTGTTGTACCTATCAAGTGCCTGTGAGCAGCAGTGTCAGGGATGCCGTATCAGTATCAGTATCAGTGATGATCCCCGAGCAATCCAACCAAATCAAATGTTCGCACACTGGTCAGTCATTTTCATCATTCAACTATACTCTGTACAATATTACTTTTTACTTTGGATGGACATGTGCAGCAAAGAAAGCATACACCGGTAGGGATACAGAGGCGCGATGTTGCCGTTTTGAAGCGGCCAGCGTTCTCCAACTTCTAGTGTCTGTTTATGTGCTTATAGGTGTGCCAAATACAGTGATTAAAAGTCATAGGTAGAAGCGCATTTGCCAATTTGTCAGTCGTCTGACTGCTTTCAGACAGGAAACTTCGCATGTGTTAAGGTGTGTACAGATTTAGGCGCCGCGAACAAGAGCAATTCACTTTTAATCAGCTGATGCCAAGCGTTTTATATCTGTATGTTACGGTTTCTGTAGAAATACAGATATAGTCAGCTGATTAAAAGTGAATTGCTCATGTTCGCGGCGCGTATATCTGTACGCACCTTATCACATGCGAAGTTTCCTGTCTGAAAGCAGTCAGACGACTGACAAATTGGCATCTCCGAGGCGACCTATGACTATTAATCACTGTATTTGGCTGATCTCCCTCCATTTTTCTGCGCCGCATATGTCTCCCAAGTCAGAAGTAATTTTTTACGGACTATAATAGCCTATGGGCCCGGACACACAGATATTCTATAGGTATTTGAACCTATAACTCTGAGAAAAACTAAAATTGAAACTCAATTGAAAACTTGAAAATAGAATCCAGTATAGAAACAGTAAATTTGAAACATAATAGAAGCCCTAAAAACTAGAGTGAGTATTAAAAAGTAAATTAGTGTGGCTTTTTGGTGATGGGGAGTCTTTTGCGAGAAAGTCGTACCTCGTCTGGAAATATAATTTGAACCGTCAATGGGTCTAATTACGACTTTGGTCGAATACGATTCAATGTATAGATGTCGAAACCTATAGGATCGCAGATCTCTCTGTGTGACCGGATCTTAATATATTGATAAAAAACATCTGGACCATCTAAAAATTGGAAAGTAAATTCAATAGGAAAAACTTGAGACTATCACACAACGCATAATATTATTCATTTATTAGTTCATAACCCAGTTATGAGTAGAATAAAATGCTTAGGGCCAAGCCATAAAAAGCGTTTTTCAGATGATTCGACAGGGCAGGAAGCTCTCAGATTGGCTGATTGGATTGGCGTTCGGGAATCAGCTGATGATCGGCCAATCGTCAGAATACACCTGAAAAAGCGCTTCGTCATGAACCACTTTTCATATTCTTTCTTTAGTCGTGGAGTGATAAACCGTGAAAAATACGAAGTAGGCTATATAAGGGAATAATTTTTACACAGAAATTATGTTGAGACATTCACCAGGGAACCAGTCTACTAAAATCGTCTTCATGAAATGCTGCCGCCAGATACGTTTAAATGGGCTATGACGTTGATTTGGAGCTCCTTATTAGTTTGGAAGCTCTACCCTCAAAGTCGTGTTGTGATTTTGGGGAAAAGGTATACGTTACTAGTGGCAAAGTCAGGTTTTTATGGCGGGTGATCGAAATTATCCCATTTCATTTACTGGAGAAGCCGTTTGGTTGCACCACCAGTACGGTTGTCATGGATAACAACGATTCCGGAAGTCATTTTAACTGACGTCTTTGATTCTCTGACACCATTCACGCACATCATGAATAATTATAAACTCTCCTGTGTTATATTTCCATGAACGTTGTTGAACGAGGCAACCTGCTATAGATGATTTTAATTTTGTAATGTCAGTTATTTATGTTCATGTTTATCAAACTAATTACTTGATTATTTTTTGATTTGAACCAGTGATTTGTGTTATTAATGTTGTTTGTTTTGTTCTGTTTGTTGCAGTAGGCTGTGAGCGACGTGTGGTGGGGCAAGCTACTAGGGGCAAGGAGGGGCGCGGAGCTGGCCCCCTCCTCCCCCTTGCAGTCCAGCCTCCAACTTTTTCTCCTTCTTCACCACTTCTCTTCTTCTATTTGTCTCCTTGTTCTCGTTTGGCTTTTGTTGAAGCAGCGTCTGTGATAATAACCAGCTCAACTACAACCGTGTCGACAACGTTAGGTGTTGATGACAATGATGATTTGATGATTATGATGATGACGACGACAGCGCGGTGCAGCTCGACACCGTCTACTCCGTCCGCGCTTACCTTCGAACTAAAAGTGAGTTCAATTTCCTAATTATTTCGGCTTAAAATGAACTAAGGGCCGGTTTCCGAGCTCGGGATTTAGCCAAGTTCTAGCTAGACTTTGAACAGCTGGAGTCAGAAAATCGGCTTTCCGAAACGGGGCGTAGTCGCAGTCCACGTTTAAATAGAATTTCGAAAAACTAGAAAATTGAACACAAAATAAAATAAAGAGAAAATAGTGTAAAGTTTAAGATATTTTGAATTATTTAAGAATGTTTTATTTCGTCAAGTATAAACGTTTTCAATTATAGAAATGAGAAAATATTGTAATAAAAATTGCGACTACGCCCCGTTTCGGAAAGCCAATTTTCTGACTCCAGCTGTTTAAATTCTAGAACTAAGCTAAATCCCGAGCTCGGAAACCGGGCCCTAAAAGCTTCTATTATATTTCAAATTTACTTATTCTCATAGTTATAGGTTCAAATACCTATAGGATCTCTGTGTGTCTGAGTCCGAGCTCGGAAACCGGTCCTAAAAAGTGAGTTCTATTTCCCAATTATGAGGATTGTCTCAGGATTAAGTTGAACTATTGTTTTATAACCTTGTATATGGCGGTAAAAGGCTGAAATTCTCAGGGAACTTTCATCGAGGTTTAGTGGCAGTAGTAAAATTTTCTCATGCGGCAGCCTTGGTTTATTCGTCAGTTACAAGCAATACCATAGAGAAAATATAGTATAAGAGGATATTCCATTGTATAGGGCGTTTGAGTTCCAAATTTCACTGGCAACTCAAGTCGATAGTTCTAGCTAGTAGTTGATTTTCGTCAAGCTATGTGACAGCAGCTCATACTGTGCTGTTCTTACACTCTCACCCGGTCAAAACAGTCATAATAGACAGTAATCGGCTTGAGTTGATAGAGAATCGGCTTGAAACAGAAACGACTCATACCATGGGTTGTCTGCTTTTGCAATCTCTGTATGGTAATAATAATATCGAGTGACCTGGCTGGCTCAGGTCCAGTGTCAGAGTTTTCAGGTCGCACCGGTGTCATGAGTTTTCAGGTCGCAACTGATCAATTTCAGGGCCTCTGACATGACCTAACGACTGCTTTTTAGGCAGCCGGGACCGACGGCTTGAGGTAGGCGCACACAGATCGTCATCGGACGGACGGCACGCATCGGACGATTAGATTTGATGCATTGTTTTGAATTGGAGCGCGCAAACCTATCCGCATCCAGGTATGCGCACTCCAATTGAAAACAATGCATCAAATCTAATCGCCCGATGCGTGCCGTCCGTCCGATGATGATCTGTGTGCGCCTACTTTCAACGTGTCCATCCGAAACACTGGAGTGGCCCGTTGTAAATTGGAGTGGCCCGAGATAAATATCTTGCCCGGGCCGGGCAACATCTCTATGGTGATAGCTTTAAAATGTTCATTTTCAAGTTGACAAAGATACTGGTAGAAGTGGTTGATGTCGATGTCAAACGAGGACACCGACAGTAGAGGACTCTTCTAAAAGCACAGTAACGATAGTGGAGGACTCCGACCGTAGATGACTGCAATTCAGTCCTCGACTGTCGCGTCCCCGGTAGAAGTATATCCTCGCGTTCACAACTGATAAGTGTTTGAATGCATTCAAATCATTCCAGTCCTGAACTTGACATGCTGCATGCAACTTGAGCTCCGCTCAAATCTTGTTGATGAATGCAGCTAATGATGATGATTATGATGATATCACTCCCTGCCGTGTTACTCTGTTACAATGTCTAGAAAAATCGCTATCCAAACTCTTTACAGTGGCCTAAGATGAGCATTTATCAAAATTGCGACGATTCCTCGTTCATCCAATGTCCAGGATGTAAAATTAGCTTTGACCGCTCATCCAAATCCATTGTTCTACAATTGAGGCACGGCTTTGTAGCGACACATTAAGCTGCGTACACATATTCGCGCTTCCAACCCGCACCGAGCACGCTCCTCCCTCGTACCGCCCTCGTACCACCATCGGACCACAGTCGCCCCGCCCACGCACCCATCATGAACGTTACGGAAGATGTTAGATTTTCTCGCGTTCCCCGGTCGAAGCACTCTTGCTCGCCGGTCGATCATCAATCGCTCTGCTGGAGTGACGTTCGGTTGCGGAGCAGAGCGACAGTCTGTACGCACCTTTAAGCTATTGAATATAAACGTCATACTTTGCTTCAAATCCTAATAACAATTTATTTTAGATATATATTATCACAATTAACGAATCAAGAATATTATCCTTGTATGTAATATATTTTAAATAATACCACCGATCCCAGAAATGTATAATAGATTACTTTGAACTCATGAATGAATTTGATTTAGTTGTTTTGTTGTGTGTTGCAGTTGAATGCAATGTAATAAATAATACTACCGATTCCAGAAATCGTCTGAACTAATGAATGAATTTGATTACCAATTCCAATTCACTAGAAATTTACAAAATAACACTTATCAACTAATATACATTGGTGTGGCTGGAAAAAGAAGCCTTGAGCTCCAGCCACGAGTTCGAAAATATTCTTTAATTATTGATTGAGTTGTATTGTTGTTTGTGTGTTGCAGGTGTCGAATGCAATGGTTGCCTCCGATGGCAATACTTGCAGTCTGAGTGCACAAATAGGGCACCACCCCACTAATAATCTAGCAAGTAATAATAACCGACAACTACTACCACACATCACTTCTCAGGCCAAGGCCACGGCTACAACTACTACTCACAAGTTTGGTGCTCCTTATTTTCACAATAATAATCCTACTGATGGTGAAGATGATGATAGATTTAAGATAGTTTGTGTGAATGACGAGTGCACTAGCAATGTAAGGTCATGCCCCCCGGCGGCGACAGAACATAATACAAACATTCCAATGCAAGAGAGAGAGAAATCTGTCGCTGCAACAGTCGGGCAGAAGAGCTTTAAATACCACTGTGATCATAACGATAGTGTCTCTAATAATAATTGTAATACTAGCGATAAGATTAATGTAGGTGTGAGTGAGTATTGGATGTATGCGAGACGATGGGGCATAGCGGCGCCCCGGCTCATGAGACTGGCCGGAGGCGGCGAAAGCTCGCTGAACAACTCCAGTGCCGCCCCCGGCGGCGGTGGCGCAGGATGGGGTGGTGGAGCTGGAGGCGGCAACGCGGCTCAGAACAACAATAACGCAAACCAACAAACTGGTTCTTGGGGTGGCAACGCAGCTGCTCAGCAGCAGCAGACTGGCGGTGGAACCGCCCCTCAGCAGCAGAACAACAACGGATCTGGCGGCGCCCAGTGGGGCGGCAGCGGAGGCGGCAACGGTGGCCAGGGGCGGCAGACGGGAGCCGTGGCGGGGGCGGGAGCGCAGCCAACTAGTCAACAGCAGGCAAACACTGCCCAACAGAACAATTCAGGCAAGTCAAACCAACTATATTAACTTACAATAAAATAAGAAACTTCTACTCTACTTACAAATTTATATCCAAAGAACCCTCTGGCACCTTGGGCCAGATCACATTGAGCTTTTCTTTCGGACGCCAATCCTATCAGTCAATCTCAGGGAAATATCTCGCTGGTATGAACCCCGTCATGACTGATTATTGAGTTAAAACTCTATAATGAGTGCAATAAATAGACTGCTCAACTTTCAAATAATTGTGAAAATAATGCAAGGCCTAATAAGAAAAGATCTGAACACAATTCAGTATAATAAAAGAAACAAGCTGTTTTTGTAAGAATATGTTTGCATTTAAGCAAGGAAGTGGAATGTGGAGACGGCAAGTTACTGATAGCTTGTGCTTTTTATTACTCCACATAAAATCAATTTCCATTTATGGAATTGGTGGAAAGTGACTTGATGAAAAGTACTGGCCGAAAATTGATTGCCGTGTTTACTTTTCTCGAAAGTGTATGATGACTTTGGTCGCACTTATATGCAAGTTGACGCGTGGTCATGCATGACCCCAAGCGTGTGCACATGAGAGACATAATCTGGAAAAAGACATAGGAACACTCACACTAACGCATTAATTTGCTGGTGGCTTTCAGTGTGAGTGTGAGCAGCTACAGACAGGTCACATGCTTCTTTGACTGTTTCCCAATATTGTTTCTCATCTGCACGCTTGGTAGTGCATGATCTCTCGCGAACTATGTCCATCGAATGTGATATCTTGATAAGCCGCATATGTTTGTGAATGCACTTCAAGTTTAAATTGAGCACCTCAGACGATTGACAGACCATGAGTGATTGTCTGTCGAAAACCTTGAAGAAATGAACTTTCAAATATAGATGTAGCCTTATTTTTCATCAATTTTACTATAGAGAAAATATTCCTTTCAATAAATAAAATCGCATTATTCGTCTCTGATTTTATCAAGTGGATAATTTTATTTATTGGATAATTCTATAACTTTGGGCCCGGTTGCACGAAAGCCGGTTAAATATTAGCCATGATTAATATCACGAGAACCAATTAGAGAAGATTTTTTGAAAAGACGGCTTCTCTGATTGGTTCTCGTGGAATTAATCACGATTAAAATGTAACCGGCATAAAGACATTTTCAAGAAATCGGAAATGAATATTGATCCATTTTTTGTTGTTTTCATTAAAGACACTATTTTTATTCTATTGAATTGGCAACATTTGTGATGAGAATCGTCGGAGGAGGTGTGTATGATTTCTGCCAAAATTGAATTGTGGACTAATTGAATGGTGAATGTGTTTGTAGGTAATAACGGCGGCATGAAGCCGGCTGTGTCAAGTGGCGGGGGTCCCGCCTCCAACAACCAGCAGTCACAACAGCCGACGTCCACCTCGCAACAACAGCAGCCCAACAACAACCAACCGAACAACCAGCAGCAGGCTGGCAACAACAACAGCAACAACAACGGAGGCCAGCAACAACAGCAGAACGGAGGTGGATCTTGGGCGGCGGCGGCTGGAAAAGGTTTGGCCGCGTCCACTCCGCCGCCTTCGGCCTCGTCGTCTGCCGCCTCCGGTGGTGGTAGTGGGGGTGGCAACGGTGCCGCCCCCGCTTCGGCATCCACCGCGGCGGCTGCTGCCGCTCAGCAAGCCGCTACCAACAAACAGCTAGAGCAGGTGAGGCAACTGCTCAGGTTAAATACCTACGCTGTAAGTTTCGTTTTTATATTTGAGTTGTTTCTGGCATTGTTAATAATTTGAATTTGAATTTATTTCTCATTGCATGTACAATAATAAAATTGTTTGGCAATCGTCACTTATAAAACAAAAGTGTTTTATGTCATAAAACCATCTAGTCCTTCAATTTTCTCTTGAGCTTCACTCCATTGTCAATATACCTTAGATGGTGCGGCAGGGAGTTGATCAATTTTTTGCTCATATGGGTTGGATTTTTCTCGTAGAACGATGTCCTATGTTGCTGTATTTTGTAGTTCCTTGAGCGAGCACGTTTTATGATTGTGTAACAAGCGCTCATGGAACAACTACAGAATAAATCAACATAGGACATCGTTTTACGAGAAAAATTCAATCCATATGAGCCAAAAAACCTGATGTTCAAGTTTTGATTGAAATGTGGAGCTTGACGAAATTTTATTTGTAGAAAATCAGAGGTGATGACAAAAATGCTCTGTTGCTGTAAATACATTTTTTCGCTTGTGCGTGGGTAATTGGAAGTGCGAGGGTGATTTGATGTGATGAATGTCCATGCCTTTTCGGTGGGATTCGAACCCGCGACCAGGTCGCACTAGCAGACTGAAGGGTGCAACGAACGCCTTAGTCGACTCGGCTATCCTGGCCAGACTTTGATGAATATCTTTTATAACTGCGATCAATATAGATTGTTCACTTCAATACCGACTTGTCTTCATTCTATAGTTGGTTATGGGAGTCTAGAAACGTACTAAACAAACATGCGAGTGTGAGAGTAGTTTTGGAGCAGCAAGACCGATTCACATCGATGCGTTGGGCATAATTATTCCATACAAAATATTGAAGCTTGAATAATTGTAAAATAGAATAATTGTAGAAAATCATGCCTATAAGACGCATCGGTGTGAATCGGTCTTGCTGCTCCAAGAACCACTCACACGCGCACAATATTCATCGCACCACTTTTTCTATATCTTCTATTGTTTTCGGAATATCCGCTCTTGAAGGTGTGACATTTATTTATTTCTTTATTGTAAAAAAGGTTGTAATCATAATTTTATGATCATGGAGGAAAACCTAGGCTGTGCCTGTACCATTTCTCTCCAAAATTTCGATGGAAAATTGATGTTCACCAAAGTATTATTAGGTTTTGAAATTTCTCATTACTGCTTGTCCACTTAATTTCCGGTCCTGGAATAGTTATTTGAAAATGTTGAAGGTTGACGTAAGAGTAGAATAAATGAATGCACCATAGAAAACGATAAATTGAGAAATATTGCTCTTATTTGAATACAAAATCACAAACCTACTCACTGTAAAAAAAATCTCGAGAACGTTTTTTATTTATTCCTCAAAAAAATATATTCACAGAAACAGAAATATTACATTAGTCTATGAAGAAATATCTCCCTGCAAAGGTAAAAACCTGAGCGCAGGAAGTAGTCTATATAAATTCTGATCACAACAAAGCAGCAAGAAGGCGAACTATTCTAAGCAAAAACAATGCATAAACTATTTTGATTATTTTTCTTATGTGAAATATATTTCAACATTTATATATTCACTTATATATATATTCACATATATATATTCACATATATATATATATATATATATATATATATATATATATATATATAATAACTTATATTTTTCTACATTATTAAGTATTCCTACAAATAGAATAAGACATAGTTATGAGAACACTTCAGACAGACAGAAATACACAAACTACAAAATGAAATATTGAGTTTTGAAAATTCAGTAAGTTAAGCAAGTAAGTTTGCCTGCAATTTTTGGCTATTTTTGCTATCATGCCATATATCTTTCAATTGATTTTTTAAATATAATATTGATTGAATGTTTTTCAGTTGAACACAATGCGCGAATCGCTATTCAGCCTGGACGGTTGGGGCGGTCAACACGTGAACCAGGACTCGACATGGGACATTCCGCCCTCGCCCGAGCCTCCTTCCAACAAGGATGGTAGCGGCGGAGGTGGTGCTGGAGGTGGCACGGGCAACGGAGCCGCCCCTGGCGCTGGGGGCGGTGCGCCTGTTTGGAAACCAAACATCAATAACGGTCAGTGCTCAAATAAATCTTGATTCGTCCCCACAGAAAAATTGTAATTATATTGGCCCGGTTGCACAGAAACCGGTTAAATTTTAACTGTGATTAACTTTACGAGAACCAATCAGAGAAAGTTTTTTTTGAAAAGACTGCTTCTCTGATTGGTTCTCTTGGTATTAATCACTGTTAAATTTTAACCGGCTTTTGTGCAACTGGGTCTTTGAGTATTCACAATCGTTGAGTTAGCCAGCTAAGGGTCGTTTTCTCCAAAATTGGTTTGACATTAATTAAACCCGTTTAATCGATGTGATTTAGCTTAGTTGTACTCTCAAGTTGAGACTCGGACAAGATATCCTTGTTGCTATTGTATTGTCGAACTTGTCATGCACTGTCCTTGTATAATACCAAATTATGTCTGATAGTAATTTGGCTTCGCTTGAGGACAACAATAAATGAAATTATTTCTTAGTAGAGTTGATGGCTCTTCCATCTGCTCAGAAAATGATTTCAACATGCTTAAAAGTTTGACTTTATAAAAATTAATCTACAACTTTCATCTAAAATTGAAACTTCCTTGAGAGCTATGATGATTTCCTTGCTTGAAGACGCTCATATTTTTCCTTGCCGGCTGTGCCGACAAGAATTATCGATTTCTACCACTTTGACCTTTAACGGGTTAGGCATTACTACCTGTTCCGAACCTCTGCGCCTCTAAAATCAACCTACCTCTTCCTGGGACGTCCGCGATCTCTTCTTTCAATATAATCTATTCTTCATACATTAGGGTCTCTTCTCAGTTTGGGGAATCCTATTCTTACTATAATATTGTAAAAATCATAGATTTCTATATTGTAACATGATTGAGTTTTTATCATATTTCGTGTAATTTATGATGATGTTTTGGTTGTGCTTAGGAACTGAACTGTGGGAAGCAAACCTGCGCAACGGCGGCCAGGTGCCGGTGGTGGTCGGGGGCGGCGCAGGTGGTGCCGGTGGCGGTGGAGGCGGCGCTCAGAAGACGCCGTGGGGCCATACGCCCAGCTCGAACCTTGGTGGCACTTGGGGTGTGGAGGACGACGACTTGTCTGACGCCACCAATGTGTGGACGGGAGTGCCGCCTCCGGGGCCACCGCAGCAACAGCCGCCCCCTCAGCAGCAGCAACAGCCGCCCCCGCAGCAGTGGGGCAACAGTCAGCCCAACACGCCTATATGGGCAGGTATGTTTAAACCTGAGATTCAATATTTTCAGTCAAAGTGCATGGTGACGTTTAAGGTGCAATTCGTTCGTGACGACTCGAGACTTCGCAAATGGAGTTCATAACCTATGAATTCATTAGATTTAATGATTCATTAGATAGATAATAAGCGTAAAAGCAAAGTAGTCAACACTTCAAATTTATCTGTCCAGTCAACACGTTGTCACAGTCAGCCAGCTGCCTCAATAAGCTGGCCCAGCCTGGTAAGCTTGGCCGCGTTGATCTTGCCATCCACACTGCAATGTGACCAGTGCCCAATAAGGGCCAGCGACATATCCATGATAGAAATTGAAAATATGAACTTGAATGAACACAATAAAAACTGAAAAAAGTACCTCACGTAAAAATAAATTTTAACAATTAGGTTCATAGCAACTCAATTATGAGTATTTCTGTATGACATTTTTCTTTCTCTGAGTGCCCACATGATTCTTTCTTCTGTATTGCATATCTAAGATATTTTAAGTGCATATTATTCCACCTGTCATTTTTTCTCCTGGAAAGTAGATTCAGAAATAATTCTAAGATAGGATTTTTATAAAAACCCATATTTCTATTGTTAGGTCGCTTTTTTGTTATTTAATTTATTTTATTCTTAGCTTGTTATTTATTTTTAATCTAATTTTTGAATGAAGATGTTGTGTAATGTTTCAAGGAGACATACGGGTTTAACCTGTTGTCTCCATCTATGTTGTATTTATGTAAATAAATTACATAGAAAAAACAGCACAGCAGTCGACAAAACAGGAAACATCACGCATTGGTTGATAAGTGTGGATGTGTGGTTTGCCAGCGCTTGCCTTCACTAGCCTAAGCTGGGCTGGCTTCGGCTCGGAAAAAATTGGAGCGATGGCCAATGAAGACGAGCGCTGGCAAACCACCCATCCACACTCTGCCGCTGGTCGTCATTTTTACGCATTTGGCCATCATGTGGATGCGGCATCACAGAGTATTGGTTTTGAATCAATTCATTATTGATATTAATCATTTTCTACATGTGAGCCTATTCGTCATAATACCAAAAACGGCCACATTAGAGTCTATTCCGTTTTTAAAACGTGTTTTTTTCTCTCGTTACAGCTCCAAAGAAAGAGAACGATTGGGGCGGAGGTGGCGGTTCGCAGTGGGGCGGAGGCGGTGGTGGTGGAGGTGGCGACCACATGATGATGCGAGGCGGAGGCGGTGGCCGGGGCGGTGATATGGGCGGATGGCCGCCACAGCAGCCGCCCCCGCATCATCCCAGCCAGCAGCCGCCTCATCCCAGCCAGCTGCCCCCGCATCACCAGATGCCGCCCAACAAGATGCCACCAAATGCCAACGGTAAGCACAAATTGTATGGCTTACGTTTTTAAATAAATATGTTTCTGCTTCGGGAGCTCGATCAAGACTACTCATTTATTGAATGAACCTCTCAAGTGCCAGTTGCACAACAGCCGGTTAAATTTAACGGACGTGGCCTATACTTGTTTTATACTTGTCGTTGGCAATAAATGGATTTGATTTGAACCGTAAATAATTACACGAGAACCAATCAGAGAAGCCTTTTCAAAAACGCCTTTTCTGATTGGTTCTTGTGAAATTAATCACAGTTTAAATTGTATCGGCTTTTGTGCAACCGGGCCTTAATATCTTATCAGGTGATGAGATAGTAAAAGCTGTAAACAAGTTAGAGGAGCGGCAGCAAGATATGTTGAGATATGTTGTAGGTCGTTTATGTTCCAAATTTCACTGTTGAAACAAGCTAATCACTTTCGACAACTGTATATTATTACTGTTTTGGCCGGGTGTGAGTATAAGAACGGCACAGTATGAGAGATTCCCAGCGACAAATAGCTTCACAAAAAATAACTACTAGTACTATCAGCCTGAGGTTGTATTATAGAGAAAAAATAGCATAAAATATCGCATGGTATTGGTCGTCTATGTTCTAAACTTCGTGTCGACTACTATCTATTTATTATTACTGATATACAAAAAAGGAGAGTGTGTAAGACAGGCACAGTATGAGAGACTACCAACTACTAGGACTATCGGCTTGAGTTAACAGTGAAATTTGCTACATAAACGCTCTATATCGTGGGATATCTTCTTATGCTATCTTTTCTTTACTGTTTACTGAGGATATATGTAAAAATTATTTGGTTGTCTGATGAATGATTGAGATTGTTGATTGATTGTATGATTGTGTTGGTTTTTTAGTGAACCAGTGGCCAGGCCCGCCGCCCAAGGACATGGGTGGCATGGGCAAGGGTGGAGGTGGTCCCTCTGGCTGGGAGGAGCCCTCTCCCCCTGCTCAGCGACGCAACATCCCCAACTACGATGACGGCACATCGCTGTGGGGCGCACAACAGCAGCGCAACACTATGCCAGGTCAGACACCACTCTATTATCTACCTCAACTGTCTAAGCTATCCAGCACCACTCTATTATCTAGCTCCGCTTTCTAAGCTACCATCTGTCCACGTGTTACAGCTTTCCTATTAAGCCCCGCACATACACACACACACACACACACACACACACACACACACACACACACACACACACACACACATCGATTTTTGTTCGTATGGTATTTTGCCGTTCATATAAATTTTTTTAGATGTAACAGATGATGTTTGTCAAGTTCCGTTTAATCTAATAGAATTCATAAGGACGGCAAAATATCTTACGAACAAAAATCGATGTGTGAGTACGGGGCTTTAGGGTTCGATCTCATTGATGCGTTTAGTGCAAGCTTGGTTATGCATGACCAAGCGTGCAGATGAGAAACAAAATCCGGAAAGAGCAAGCTGCTCTATCGACTTGGCAAGACCATCGACTTGGCAATATTGTAGACTAGGCATTAACTTGGTGTCCTTGTATAATACCAAATTATATATTGTAATAATAATTTGGCTTCGCTTGAGGACTACAGTAAATGAAAACACATTCTGAAAGCAAAGGAAGTTGTTTGTTTTCTTTGTTGAATGGGTTTGCTACAGACATGCTTCATGATTATAACTTTCGTCATTAGATTTGGATATATTTACTTGTATAATGTTATGTCATATAAGTCAGTAGCTAACATTCTATCATCTTTCTCAGTAGTATTAGATGTGAATTATATGTCTTTCTAAGTCAAAGTGAGTTATCATAATTAGAACTAATTATTTTTAGCATTTTCTGGATTTGCTTTGAACCAAGCTATCAGTTTCTATATTGTGAATAAACTCCGGAATGCAAATTATTTGTTTCAAGGCAATCATTATTATTAATTATTATAAGTTCGTAGGCGGAATGAATGATATGATAATTTATGGATCATTTGTGGTGGTTTTTAGGACAAAACAAAGTGTCGCACTGGAAAGAGATGCCTTCGCCGGCATCGATGGTGGGAGGCCGTGGAGGCGGCATGGGAGGCGGTCAGATGGGCCCCGGGGGCGGCGCCATGCCTGTGGGGCGTATGCCTACCAAGGACGGCCCGCTGTGGGGCGGTGGAGGCGGCAGTCGAAACGGAGCCTGGGACGGAGGTAATTTTAAAATTTTTGATTTGTCCTAGTCAGGTGATACTACTACATTTTATCTACGACCGTGTTTTAATTTAAACATCAGAACATCAAATTAATTCCATAAGAGTCGTATTTTCCATAAGAACGAAGCTCACAGTATATTGTGGGTGAAGCGCTATTTTTGACAATTCCCCAGAAACCGACTGTGGCTAAGATTAAACCAAACTCAACTAAACCAAAATATAAAGCGTTTTTCAGACGTGGCGGCAGGGCAAGAAGCTATCCGATTGGCTGATTGGGTTGGAGTTCGGGAATCAGCTGATTATCAGCCAATCAGAGCTGCTGCCGCCCTGCCGACTCACCTGGAAGCGAGTGAAGAAACGCGTCGTATATCTTGGCTCATCTAATGTGAACATTATGAAACGACTTGAATTTGAATTATTCAGGCTGGATTTCACCATATTCACGCTAACGCTTCGTTTAGTAATCTCCAGTTAACACTAACTGGTGATTTTTTTAACCACAGTTCGAGAAATTTGATTTCTCCAGCGAAATATGTCAGATAACGCTGCGTTACTGGACGAGAGATAAGAGTAGATCAAAGTGGCAGTAAGCTGCCATTACAATGGGCGAATAGTGTGTAAAAAAATGAATAACCTGGTAATCATCAATGTTTGGGAAGAACGTCAATGATTGATAATGTTTTCAAAATCGCCCAACTTGGATTCAAGTAAACTTGACTAATGTAAACGCTCCTTAATAAGAGAATAAAGGCGAACACTGAGTTATTCCTCTCCGGAATTTAGTTGGATTAACTTTCTAAGATTTTACTAATTTACGAATGTATGATTTGTGGTTTCAGGACACGAAGTTGTTGGTGGTGGACCTTGGGGACGACGGCAAGCAGCAGGTGGGGCCCGGTGGGCAGTGGGGCGGAGGAGGTGAGGTGGGTGGCTGGAAGGGTGGTGGCCCCAAGCAGATGCAGGGCAACCCGAGTGCCTCGTGGGGCGCAGATGGTGGGGCCCCCTCTCGGCGACGGCCCCTTGCCCCTGGATCCGTCCAGCTGGGCGCATCAACCTAAGCAGGTCAGTAAGATAGGGAGGCATTGTTGGCACAAGTGGGTGTGTGATTCTTGTCAATAAAGAACAATATTAATTTAGTATATTATTGTTTATCAAAGAGGAAATATACCATAAGAAGATACCCCAGGCTGTAGGGTGTTTTGTTACAAATTTCACTGTTTGTTCAAGCTAATTATTATTGTCGACTATTGCCGATTGCTAGGACCAAGCCACACGAGACGTCTTTTCAGTCGGCACGACAGAGAGATAGCTCTCTGATTGGCTGATTGGGTTGGCGTATGGAAAGAACTTCCTGTCCAGCCAATCTGAGAGCTTCCTGCCGACTGAATAAACGACTCGTGTGGTCTGGCCCTTACTGGGTTGGCCGGTTGAGAACGTATTAACGGCACAGTATGAGAGACTACCAGCATCACATAGCTTCACGAGAAGTAACTACTTGGACTATCGGCTTCAACTTACAGTGTAGCAATTTGGAACATTTACGCGCCTCATACCATGGGACATTTTCTTATGCTGTATATTGTCTATTATTTTATTCGCCCAGAAAATTTATTTTCTAATGATTCAATCATAGAAAAAGTTTACAATCAAAATTGTTGATATTCAATTTCAGTTGAAAATTGGTAACGGTGCTGAGTTATGAAATGAATAATGCTCTATTCAACTAATGAAATCTACATTACAATTGCATGTGAAGCACAAAAGCATTTCATAATTGAACATTCATTAAAAAAGTAAATAAACAGAATCCCATGTGTTGATAGAATATATACAAAGAATAGAGTTTTGTGCTTTGTCGAATTACAGACAAGGATAGCAAACCGGTGTTGATCAGGTGATGACTTATTATGTGGATCTCTCTATACTTTTGTTGATATTGATGCATTTTGTTTGGTGTTGCAGCCATTGAAGCCCCTGACAAAGGAGATTATATGGGCCAGCAAACAGTTTCGCATTCTGTCGGAGATGGGCTTCGAAAAGGACAAAGTGGAGACAGCTCTGCGCACTTTCAACATGAGTCTAGAGGACGCCATTGAGTACCTGAACGCGGCCAACTGCCCTCGCGGGGGCGGCGACTGGGGCCGGGGTGGAGGCGGCGGAGGCCGAGGTCACTCGCCGCCCCCGGTTGGACCGCCGCCGCCGTTTGATGCACAGCCGCCGCCTCCGCCGCAGTTTGCGGCGGCCGCTGCGTCGCAGCGCGGGGGTGGTCAGGGTGGAGGCGGTGGATTCAATCCGCCGATTCCTGGTTTCGTGCCGCCTGTGAGTTGATAATTATAATTTCTGTTATAGTTCACTAATAATTGAATATAATAAGCTATTCTGAAATAAGTTTCAATACAAGATGGTTGAAAGAAGTATTTCATTACTTATTTCTTAGGCTAGGCGCACATCAGTTAGAATAGAATAGAATTATGTTAATCCACCAATAAATACATTTCAATGTACATTAGGTGTCGTCAAGAATAAAATCGTATAAAACTAACTGAGCCAATTCATACACAACTTATAATCATCACTCAAAATAAGTATTTATTACACGACGGGCAAATTGAAGAATTCTTCTACATTATATAATGGGTTCTCTGTTAGCAGATTTTTAACTTGTGTTTTAGACAAGACAAATACATGATCAGACATGTTCAGTCACAATACTTCACATTCCTGTTTCTGACGCAACACACACGATTAGTCATTGCAATTAGACATGTCTTCATAAGCAACTATGTGAAGTATTGTGACTGAACGTGTCTGATCATGTCTTGTCTTGTCTCGACTAACTGGTGTGTGCCTAGCCTTAGGCAGGCCATTAACGGTTAGGACATGCATGATGAACATGATGTGTATACACATTTCGTCATACATTTTTCAGTTATCGCAACGAAAGGTTTCGAGGAAAATTTTGCTACCCTTAGGGGTAGAATTGTGGGATTCAGTACTTTTATGTTGTGATATCTTCGAATTAAAAGAAGAATTTACAGCAGGTCATGCAATGCAAAATTCAAAGAAATACTTTTATTTGTACCTTTGAGCATTATCAATACTATTTTAGATTACTGTGCAGTACATTTTCAAAGTCAGAGTACCCATTACCGATTTCCATTTTTTGTAAATAGATTTCTTCCTAACAATAATTTCATCACTGGTTAGTGACATTGCTATTTTTATGCCGCATCCACACTATCGCCCAATGCGAGCAAATGACAACGAGCGTGAGAGTGTGGATGGCTCCTGGTTTGCCAGGGCTCGCCTTTGTTGGCCATCGCTCCGATTTTTGTCGAGCGAAGGCGAGTGGCCAGCCGAGCATCCACAAATGGTCGTATTGCAGTGTGGATGGCATGCGTGGCCAACCTCACTAGCTTGGCGACAGTGTGGACAAGTAATAATCAGTGTGATCAAGTAATTATACCTATTCCCACAATATTTTTTTGGCCTAATTTTTTGAATTTGTATATCTTTTATTGTTAATGTAACTGTAGCATTTCGATGAAATTGTTTCTAAGACACAAGTAACATGGAAGACATGAGTGGTATTTACTTGAATAGTAGAAAATTATCGGCGTCAAGATATCAGTATCGAAACTAGAGTTTTGTGTTGATAAATTGTTGTTTAAATTTGTATGTTTGTTGTTGCAGTCACAGTTGAGGCCAAGCAATCAGCAGCCAGCCTCCAACCAACAACTGCGTATGCTAGTCCAACAGATACAGCTGGCTGTCACCGCCGGATATCTCAATCATCAGGTAATTTATCTTTTTCCTTTTCATCATACATGAAAACTTTTAGAATAACTCTCTTCTATACCCTTCTCTATTTTGTTCATTAATTAACACTTGAAGATTACAGTTCGATACATGTGTGAGAATAGAAATAAATGAAAGGGTACTTTGATTTTTCCTGAATACTTTTTTTCGGAAGAAATAGGCTAGGCCTATCCGCTGTATCCTTCAAACTTAGTCATTTTCTATATTAACGATTTACTCATAATCTGATGAGGCTAGTAATTGAAATTTAAGGTTTAAAATAGTAATAATTGAAAGTAGAGTTGCCAACAAATGTGGTTATAACGTGGCCTGTGATGTTTCAGATCCTGAACCAACCTCTGGCGCCTCAAACACTGCTGCTTCTGAACCAGTTGTTGCAGCAAATCAAGTTGCTACACCAGTTGCAACATGCCCTGCAACAAAACCCCATGGCCAAGAACAGCAACTCACTTGGCATGTCTGTGCAAATCACTAAGACCAAACAACAGATTACCAACCTGCAGGTATGCAATGCACTTGAACAGAAAAGTACTACAAATGTGTGAAACTCTTCAAGTTTATGCGGATGATGTCCACATTTCTGTGCGATGATTATCTAATGAAACGTTTATTCTTGTTTAAAATGATAAATTATATTTTATTTGTCATGAAAAAATACTTTTCAATGATAATTTGATAATGTTTCTTAATTGAGATTGAATATTCTGCAAAGTTTGCTATCCTTGTACCAGTGTTAATCAAATACTTTCATTTTAAGGCTGTGCAAAGGCTAAAAATAAACTTTCTACTCGTGATATTTTTCTAAGTTTTTCGATTTGTCTACCATCAAGCTATCAAAATGAAAAAGTTTTCTCAGGAAAACATTATTTCCCGATCACTACTTTTTGAGATATGAGCGACTGAAGATTGAATTTTTGTGACAGAACATTTCAAATTCGGTAAGATATAAAATCCATGAGATTGAGAGGATGGATCATCATGGTATTGTTGATCTAGTAAAACAAAAATTTTCTGAAAATATCAATTTTTGGAGAAGTTATTCTATTTACCAAAAATAACTCAACTAAAAGTTATTTTTGGTTATTTTTAGTAAATTGAATAACTATCTTAAAAATTGATATTTTCAGAAAATTTTTGTTTCACTAGATCAACAATACCATAGAGAATCTATCCTCTAAATCTCATGGATTTATCTCTTACCGAATTTGAAATGTTCTGTCCCAAAAATTTAAACTTTAGGCGCTCATATCTCAAAAAGTAATTATCAGAAAGAAATTGTTTTCCTGAGAAAACTTTTTCATTTTGATAGCTTGATGATATACAAATCAAAAACTTGGAAAAATATCACAAGTAAAAAGTTTATTTTTAGCCTTTGCACAGCCTTAACGTGGGCCTCACTAAAGTTTCAGTGCCTCACTATAGATCAACTGGTGGCCGACACTTGAATCCATTGGGTTTAAACAGTGTCTTAAAATGTGGGCCATAAAGTAAAGGATTGACTAGTTTAATTTGTAGTAATCTCATTGTTATCTATATTTATATTCTATACTACTTCATTTTTCATTTTATATTGTATTTTACTTTTATTTATAACATTGTAATTGTAATTATGGTTTTGGAAACATAAATATTTAATTTGATTTGATCTAACGTTATTTTCTATGTAGCATTGATAGGGAAAAGTTGCAGTAAGAAATGCGCGCTATTTTGGTTGTGAATTTGCCAGACTAGACTACTAATGTCGTGCTTTGCGTTGTTGCGTTTTACAGAACCAGATCTCAGCCCAGCAGGCGATCTACGTGAAACTACAGCAGAATCCGCAACAACAGGCTCATCAACAACAGCAGCAACAACAACAGTTGTCGCAGAACGACTTTTTTGGCGGCGCAGGCAAGGGCAATCCACACGACCCCCTGGCCGCACTCCAGTCAAACTTTGCCGATATAGCACTCAAGGTATCAACAATCAATTCAATAAAATTGCAAGCATTAAACAAAGTCCAGAACTTCATAATTCTGATATTTTTTATTGTATTATTCAATTTTATACTGTGTACTATTATTCTAATGTAATTTCTAAGTTTTTATATTTTGTTGTTATTATTATTAAGGATAAATAAACGATTTTTGATAGGTTCAGGACACACAGCGATTCGTGATAAAGAGTAGTCGTAGTTATATTTATGTCGTGACAAGTATCAGTGATACTATGTAGATATATTTATCCTCGATAATATTCATATCATAGATATCTAAATCCTTCTAAGTGTCACTCAAGCCACAAATAGCGTTTTTTCAGATGAGTCGGCAGGGCAGAAAGCTCTCCTAATTGGGTTGGCGTTCGGGAATCAGCTGATAATCAACCAATCGGAGAGCTTCCTGCCTTGAAAAACGACTCAAGCTGCTTGGCCCTTGAAGTTTGCAACGGTCTGAAACGGCCTTACAGTTTGCATGCGCGGGCTACTCATGCCACACTTCCCTTCGACAAAACATCCATCTACGATACAGAGCAAACACCAGAGCATATTGATCAGTTTTTCCAAGGTCTATAAATACAGGTCATGACACAATCCCGTGATGCATTGCAAAATCGCCATTTTATTGGGTTCTAGTTCACCAATATTTTCAAATTTATCAGTTGTTATTATTATAGATTGAACAACATTATGTGTTATTTTATTATATTGTCCAAGGATTATTGCTTGGCTTTGAATATTGTAAAATGAATTCTTCCCACAGAATAATAATATTTTGATTCCAACTAGGAACTGAATTGTTGATTTTTAGATTGGAAACTTCAAACTCTTTTTGAGGTTTGCCTTTTGTCTCAATGCCTTATGAATCATAGTTACAAGTTACAAGAATAAGAACAATTTTTAATATTAAAAAAATGGATTATTGAACCATTTATTATTTAAATTTCATTATTAAAAATGGAGAACCTGAATTTACATATTATCTGAACCACAATATCGTTTTTAAAAAGCATAATGCATGATTTTGTTATGAGCAGATTGGAATATTTCAAATGTACCGTCATAAAGACCCCACATAATGGCCGCTCCATAAGGGACACGAGTGTCATGACCTGTATTTATAGACCTTGGTTTTTCAGGCGGTTTTAGAGTCGGCACGGCATGGTGCTCTCCGATTGGCTGATCTGGTATGCGTCTGAAAAAACGCTTAATATAGTCTGGCCCCAACATTCATCGCTGTACGTGTTTTGTTCCCTTCAAGTCCACAGTCAATTGGTGTATACATTTGCTTGGCTCTCTCTGTATATTTGATATTTAAAGCATCTAGTGACCTCCTATTAAAGGGGTATAAGACCTTGTCATGTCAATTTTAAAGCTGGGTCATTTTAATTTTATTATAAAAGTGAATCCAATGATCTTGTTTGAGTTGTTGAAATGAATGCTGATTTTGCGTTTTGCTGTGCGTTAGGTGTATACATTTGCTTGGCTCTCTGTATATTTGATATTTAAAGCATCTAGTGACCTCCTATTAAAGGGGTATAAGACCTTGTCATGTCAATTTTAAAGCTGGGTCATTTTAATTTTATTATAAAAGTGAATCCAATGATCTTGAGTTGTTGAAATGAATGCTGACTTTGCGTGTTGCTGTGCGTTAGGAGTCGCAGTCACAGCAGTCGCGCCTGTCGCAGTGGAAGTTGCCATCGCTGCCGAGCGACAAGGACGACGACTTTAGCCGCGCGCCCGGATCGGTGGCCAAGTCGGGAGCGGCCGGCGGAAATTCGTCGCCTAACGCACTCAATCCGCTGCTCAGTCAGCCTGACACGTGAGTCAACCGAATTGCATTCATTCAATGCCGCATCCACATGCTGGCCCAGTCTCTGCAATGTGGCCAGAACAACCATCCACACGCTGGTCCACATTGGCCTTCATTGGGCCAACATGTAGACGCGGCATGATGATTTATAAAATTAGTAGCAAAAGCAGTAGTGACTGACGTAGGAGATTGGCTTGTCAGATCACGTTCATAGCCAGTTTCTCATGATTAAAATTTAACAGGCTTCAGTGCAAACGGGACGTTTTTGTTGATTAATAATAAATAAATGAATACAATTTTATAGTCAGCCAGCCAAAAAAGCACAAGACAAAGTCACACAAATAGAACATGAAATAGACAGTCACACATCAAGAGACACATTGTTACTATTACATGTTGCTATTTAGATTACATTTCCAAATATTACAAATGACAAAGACAATATTGCAAAATTAAGCAGCTAGTTCATACGTGCTAATAATAAGAATTATTAATGTATGCTGATTCTGCTCTGAATTATAGCCGACTGATTACTCGTTGCCATCGCTCAAACTACTTAGTTTTGCTGGTAACGCCAATGATATTATAATAGATTTTTAAATGGAAAATATTGTAATTTTAAGTTTTTGTAATGTATTGTATATGAAAATTTTTATATTTTTCACATTTGTAAAGTTTGTTTAATGATTTTGGCACTAAATATTTCTTTCTTTCTTCTTCTTTCTTTCTCGTAAAATTCACTTAATTTATAAAAAGGATTGTTTGCCAGCCAATCGTGCACCTTCAATTTGAACAGTTTTAGGGGTGTTCGCAGTGTTTGTTGGAGGTGTAGCGGTAACTTATTATACACCTTTTGCCCAACTGCTTCAAAACTGTTTGAAGATTTAGACAATCTTTGGTATTGAATAGATCTGTCTATTTGTTTCTGGTATTAACAGAGTGAACAGTATTTCTTAATTGATAACGATGCAGATTCTCCTTAGTGAATAACAAAACAGAATATATGTACTGATTTATTACTGTCAGAATTTTATTATTTATGAATAAAGGCCTACAGTGTTCTAAATAAGGTGATTCCGTGATTATTTGCAAGACTTTTTTGTAGCATGAGAATATCGTTAATGTGCGCTGAATTTCCCCATAGAAGAATACCATAAGACATGAGACTGTGAAAGAAAGAAAAGTATGCTGTCCTTGAATATATTTTTGGTACTGTATTAGCAAGGCTTCTCAGCAGATTGATCACTCTACACAGCTTAGTGCTTACATATTTGACATAAGGCTCCCAAGTGAGTTTTGGATCTAAATGAACACCTAGAAATTTTATACTAGATGAGTATTTTAATTTTGAGTGCTTTTGAACTATATTATTATTATTAGTGTATGGCTTTTAATGGTGGGGAGACTCAAGGGTAGTTGCACCTTGCCGTAGTCCGTAGTCCAAAGTTCCCTAATGGGAACCGGACACTAAGGTTATTGTGAGCACAATACTTTTCACTTTAAATTTTCACTTGTCACTTCGAAAGTTATTTTTGATGTTAAAAAGTCCAAACATAAAGTCCATACAAAACTATTATAGTCCAAAAAAGTCCATACGAAACCGATGTTGAACGATTTTTATTTGTTGTGTTTGCAGTACATGGTCGGTAGGCCGTAGCAGTGACACCGGGTGGCCGGACAGCAGTAGTAACCACCACGACGGGGGCGGCGACAAGGACTGGCCTGGGGCGGTGACGGGGGTGGGCAGCAGCCAATCAGCGGCCGCCTCCTTCACCGACCTGGTGCCCGAATTTGAGCCGGGCAAGCCGTGGAAGGGCAACCAGATGAAGTCCATTGAAGACGATCCCACCATCACACCCGGATCGCTGCAGCAGGCTAGTGCTGTGCTCACGCCCAAGGTCAGTGCATCAACATTTCAGTTGATCATAAGGTTCTCTTCACACTTAGCTACGCTACGCTCAAATACGTCCTGTCTCCCAATGTTGAATCCAAGCTAAGAATCTGTCCCGTTCACATTCGTGACTTTAATACATTGGGAGATATGACGTATTTCAGCGTAGTTCAGGCCCGGTTTCCGTGCTCGGGTTTTAGGTAAGTTCTAGACTTTGAACAGCTGGAGTAAGAAAATTGACTTTCCAAAAAAGGGCGTAGTCACAGTAAATAGATGAAGCAAAATAAATCTTACTGTATTTTCTCATTATTATAATTGGAAATAGTTATTTGTGCAACTAGTGCGCAAAGTGACAGTTTGCTGCACTGAAAGAAACGTTTACGCCCGAGCCGTAGGCGAGGGCGGAATGGTTTCTTGAGTGCAGCAATCGAACTTTGCGCACGTATTTCACATTAAATTTTTCCTACAGTTACCATTGAATATGAAAGGTGGGTAATTATGGGTAAAATTCTCTGAAATCCATCAAATGTTTTTCTGTATAATTTTATTATTAATAAAAACCTTAATTTTTTTAAAATTGAACAATAATAATTGAATTATAATGATTAGTAATTCAATTGAAAATTTATGTGACTGCTTGAAGGGGGTTTATCTAATGTAAGCATTGAAATGACTATAATCAAGGCACATAATGACAAGGCAACGCTGTTCTCCACTGCCATTCATTATAACGTGGGCCTCACTATGAGTGCAGTTACCAACTTAATTTTGATTTTGCTGCACTGGTGCTCCATTAACGTACTAACTATTTTGCGTTGTCATGCTGCAAATCTGGAGTACGCAAAGTACTCACTTTGCGCACTAGTGCGGAAAAGTGATTCTTTGCGGCCTGCAATCAGTGCAGAAATGGTCACTTTTCAAGGTATCTGTAGGAAAACGTTTTTTCTTGACACAATGAAACTTTCCTAAATGATTTAAAATAGCTTAAACTTTACACTTTTTCCTCTTTATTTTATTTTGTGTTCAATTTTCTAGTTTTTTCGAATTTAATTTAAATCTAGACTTTGACTACGACTACGTCCCGTTTCGGAAAGCCAATTTTCTGACTCCAGCTGTTTGAAGTCTAGAACTTAGCTGAATCCCGAGCTCGGAAACCGGGCCTTAGTGTAGCTATGTGTGAAGAGAACCTTAAAATAGTGAAGAGCTTTTGTACTCTTCATAATTACAATATTTCTTTAAGATATCAGTATTGTGATCTATCGGTTGCTGCCTCTGCTTTTTGAATTGTTGATGCGATGTTGGAGATTAATTTCACGGAGTTTCGATAAGGTTATTTTCAGGGACATTGGCTAAATGTATTTGTTTTTACAGGGTAATTCAGTGGTGACCTCGGTGGCGGACGACATGTTTGGCCGCGGAGGCGGTGGAGGCGGCAAGGTGTCGCCACCCCCGGGGCCAATGACCGCTGACATGCCACCTATTCCATCGCTCTCTCTCTCCTCCTCCACGTGGAGTTTCCAGCCTACCTCGCAGTCCTCCTTCAACAGGTTGGTGATACATTCATTATTTATTCAAGGAATTAGTGAATTGATTATGTAACCTGATTTTCATGACAGAGGAAAGCGGTTGAAGTGGGAAACAGTTACCTCTTGTTACAGAAATACATTTCATGTTATGTGGCGTCTGCATGGTGAAGAGGTCGTGGTAGACGTAAACCTCTTCCATAACACTGAATGTATTTGTGTTACCTTTACTCCGCTTCGAACTCTTCACTACCTCTATCTCTTCACTATGTTTGCTTATCCTAAGGCTCAACTCAGACTACCTCGACTCAAATCGTACGACTCCAGTCTCTCGACCTTACGACTTTCTTGCTCATTGTCACTACTTCAGTCCCATGCTACTCTCCATTTTCTAACCATACTTATTAAAAATATAAAATCTAATTCGTCACTACTTAGCATGTAACAATTTTATAATAATTATTATGAATATATTATCTAATTCGTATTATTGTCTTATCTAAAATGATAAAACATCACTTTCATAAACCATAACCTCACTTTCATTAAAAATGCACGGTACTACGCAACTCAAGTCGAGGCTCGAACAACATGTGGAGTCGACGCTCGACTCAGTCTCACAGTCGTAAGGTCGCGGAGACTAGAATCATAGAGAAACAATAGCATAAGTAGATATCCCATGGTATAGGGCGTTTATGTCGCAACTTTTACTGTTATCTCAAGCCGATTACTGTTGATTATTGTCGAATTTTACTGTTTTGTTGGGGTGAGAGTGTATGAACGGCACAATATGCGAGACTACCAGTGTCACACAGCTTCACGGGAAGAATTACATGAACTATCGGCTTGAGATAACAGTGAAAGTTGCGACATAAACGCCCTATACCATGGGATATCTACTTATGCTATTGTTTCTCTATGCTAGAATCGACTGGTCTGAGTGTCAGCATTTGAAAACACACATGCTGCGTCGAGGAGAGACTAGAGTCGCAGTCTCTTCATGACCTGAGTCGCGTAACCACAGTATACATACAGTACGGAAACTTGGCTAGTACCCTGACGCTAAAATCCGCCATCTTGTTAGGAAGCGCCGCCTTGTAATAGTATTGATGGTAGGTTTGGATCACTCTAATGATCCGGATCAATTGATCTGGTTCACTGCTACGAGCCAATCAGAAGACCAGGATTGGAACTTCCCAAGGTCACGTGACGTTTAGTATTGGCGTCATGTAAAGAGCATTGGTTAGATAGGCGATTGAAGTTTCCATTCTGTATATTCTGTGGCGTAACTGTGAGTTCAGCCTAAGACAACTTATGAGACAGGTCGAGATACTCAGCTTTTATAGATTGTTTTTTTTAAACTATTAAGGTGGAATTACTTAGCGACGGCCACAGCCACTGATTTTACATTGATTTTCACTTGGCTATAGCTACAATCCAATGTATAGTAGCATTTACAATATAGGCATTGACATGATCATGTATGTTCATTTTTAAAGCTTCCCCGAGACTAATTTATTAGAGTATAGGAATTGTCAAAAATTCATCTCATCGAATCACCCTCGCACTCTATTACCCCGTGCACAAGCATAAAAGCCCATGTGGGCAACATTATGAATGTTCTTCTAATGCAATCAATTTTGATATGAAGTCAATTTTGCTCTGCATCGGATACTAAGGTGTATTGTTTGGTTTTGCAGTCCATTGTCGAAGATGAGTATGTCCGGAGGCGGTGTAGGCATGAAGACCAGCAGTCAGGGAGTTGGCTGGGGCGGCGGAGACCCTCACGGAGGCGGCGCCGACATGTGGAAGAGTAGACAGGGAGGCGGTGGAGGTGGACCGCCCCCGGGCCTGAGCAAGACACTGCCTCCGACTGCAGCGCCCTCCAACGGTTGGGGCTCGCTCAGCGGACGATGGGGTCCCCCTCAACACACCACTTGGGGCCAACCGCCACCTGCGCATGCTCTCTGGCTTCTGCTTAAGAATCTCACGCCGCAGGTATTTTTCTGCAACTTGTTCTCTATTGAAAGTAAATTTAAAATAGATTTCTTAAAGGCCAGGTTTCGAGGACGCTTGTTAAATCTAATTGATAATTAAATCGATAAGTTTGATAGTCTATTAGATTTGATAATTTCCTTAGAAACCCTACTAAAATGAGATGAATTATACAATAAATCTAAACAGTTACTTGCTTTCACTTTTGTCTATATCTTTTATTTCTCTAGAAATTCTCTTGCCTCTTATTACTCTATCAAAATTCAAATCAATTCCTCAAAATAAAAACAGATTAATTTTTCTATATATCTCAACAGTTACTACGTTTCACTCTACTATTTCTAGTTCTACCTCCTAAAGTCTACTCTACCACAGAATACATACAGAATGGAAAGTATCAATCTAACCAATTGATTTTACTATATATCTCAACAGTTACTACGTTTCACTCTACTATTTCTAGTTCTACCTCCTAAAGTCTACTCTACCACAGAATACATACAGAATGGAAAGTATCAATCTAACCAATGCATTTTACATGACGCCAAGACTTGAGTGCACCAAGACCACTTCACGTGATTGCGCCATCTTGTTATAAATTAGAATTACCGCAACTATTATAATGCTAGACTTTCTTTTAAGATGGCAGTTTTTTGGCTTCAGGATACTAACTGACTTTCCATTCTGTATGTCTTCTGCAATCTAACTACCTATTTTTTTCTTCAGAGTACTCCGTTCTCTCTTCCCGTACTTGAGTATCTGTATGAAGTTGGATTGTCATACATCAGTATAAGTGAGAATATAATTTTCATGAGTTCTGAATGGACTGTTCACACTCAGCGAGTATGAAGAGTCCCATTGGAACTTATGGGAATAATATTCTTACTGTACCGGCCACTTTCACGGACACTGATATGTGGGAATTCATCTTGACTCTACCGTACGTTTCAAAAATGATTTTGTAATAATAATTAATTGATTGATTTCAGATTGACGGCTCGACACTGAAGACTTTGTGCGTGCAGCATGGTCCACTGCAGAGCTTCCACATGTACTTGCCTCACGGAATAGCCTTTGCCAAGTATAGCACAAGAGAGGAGGCCACCAAGGTATTAGCTCAAATTAGATATCACTGTTATTATATATTTGATCGCTTAGTGATGATACTCTTCAGTGAGCATAACTTCGGGTACATAATTTGGATACATGGATAGAAGAACAGGGGAAAATAAGAAGTACAGTGCTAAGAGCAAAATGGCTCACTAGACTTGCGGGAAGGTCCCAGCTGGTGACTCACTAGACTTGCGGGAAGGTCCCACCTGGTGACTCACTAGACTTGTGGGAGGGTCCCACCTGGCGACTCACTAGACTTGCGGGAAGGTCCCACCTGGTGACTCACTAGACTTGCGGGAAGGTCCCACCTGGTCTGAATACCATAAAGTTCATTTAATCCGTTGATGGCCCCTAGGACTAGTATCCTTCAGTCGGAACCGACAATATTGTTTTGTGCATAAGCCTGTTATGCCTTCTCACTTGAGTGTAATAATTCTATATAACTGAATAAATAAATATTGTTATCGACAAATTGTTGGCACGGTTGTCGATGGTGTTTATCGGATAACCCGGTTGTAATCATCTGGTTTATAACTTTTGGTTATAAGAGTGTCTTAACGATTCTCATATTAAAATACAGACTAACGGCCAGAACACATTTAGCTTTTCCTCTAGCATTTGTTGAGACGTTTTTCAGGCGCCAATCAGAGAGCGTCCCTCCCTGCCATCTCTAAAAACGCCATCTGAAATCGCTTGGAAAAACGCTGAATATGGTGCGGCCCTAATGCAGGTTTCTACTCGACGATCGGTCTCTCAGGCTGTCTAGTTTAGTGTTTGCCAATGTTTTATGTTTGAAAGTTATAATCAGTAAATATCCAATAGGTACCGCAACCCAATGAACATGAAATTTAAGTATGTCGACAAGTTTCTCGAAAATTCCAAGCTTTACCACCGTAAATTGATGTTATCCTCCAGTGTCGGGAGAAGCAACACGTTTTTAACGGAGTCGTGTATAATTTTTCTAGTACAATGATAGTTTTTTTGTGCAACTGCGTTATTGAATCATAGAATAGAATTATTACTTTATTCTTGGATTATAGAATAAATTATTGCTTTATTCTTGAATTATAGAATAAAACTATTGCTTTATTCTTGAGGTATGACATATTTGTTAATTATTGGGTGTGTTGTTTAGGCGCAAAACGCATTGAACAACTGCGTGCTGGGTAATACGACAATATTTGCGGACGTGCAGCCGGAACGTGAGATTGTGGCGTTGCTGAATCAGCTGGGCAACAGTGGGGGCGGCGGAGGCGGCAACAGCCAGGCGGGGGCGGCGGCCGGAGACGGCAATTCTCCGTGGTCGTCCTCAAGGCAGCCGCAGCCCAAACAGGTTGGTGATTAACGTTGACTCTTATGGCAGTGTTCACACATAAGGAACCAGTGATTAGCATTGGGTACGTTCTGGGAACACAGTAAGTTGTAAATTGTTCCATGTCTCGTGACTGGTGCAAAACTACTTGTTTCCATGGAACGCCACTTCAAAATCTTTCGTTCAAGCTTTTAGCGCGCACTTTTGGAGTAAATTTCCACGAAAGAGTATCGTCATAGAGAAACAATAGCATAAGTAGATATCCCATGGTATAGGGCATTTATGTCGCAATTTTCAATGTTAATTCAAGCCGATAGTCCACGTAGTTCTTTGCCGTGAAGCTGTGTGACGCTGGTTGTCTATCATATTGTGCCGTTCTTACACTCTCACCCGGCCAAAACAGTAAAAATCGACAGTAATCGGCTTGAGTTAACAGTAAAAGTTGCGACATAAACGCCCTATACCATGGGATATCTACGTACACTATTGTTTCTCTATGATATCTTTCACTAGCTGCGTAAATGAACAAAGGTTGCTGTACAACTAGAGAAGTGTGCACGTCTTCTTCTTCATCACTCTCAATTATTTTTGTAAAGAAGAAATCATTCATTGAACATTATTTTAATTATGTATTCTATGGTAGACCAACAAGCTATCTGCGCTTGCGCAGACGGTTTCATCCTATCGACCAATGAAAGCTCCTCGATATGGTGGATTGTAAATGCAGGATTTATTCACCGGTAATTGGATTTTGGAACATTTACTGTCAAAATGGTTCTCATGGGTCGCGGAACTTTTTAACGGTAAATTGTGATTGGATTTGAAACAATCCACCTGGATCAATTTACCATGGAACGTACACAATATTATTCATCCATCGATTCGATGAAAAAAATTATTCATTGGAAATCATTGATTTTAATGGATATTTTTGAATTGGAAATTGTGTTATGAAAGTGAAGACCCATACTTCACTTGCATGTGTTATTCAATTTAAATTCGGGAGAGGAATAGCTCAAGGTTCTCTCTCAAATATTTAAATAGCAATATGACGTTTGAGAAAATTAATAAATTGTTACTGTCGTAGTTTTGTCTTATTGAAAAACATATTTTCATAACCGATCAATCCGTATTTAGACAGTTTTTAATATTAGAAGTGATTGCAATTTTCCTGTTTTTTTCAAATAGGTTTAATATAAATAAAAATATTAATCTGAGTACCCTTGAAAATTATTTTGTCCATAAGGGTAGTCAGATTAATATCAAAATCAAATCAAATTTATTTATTTACCAATTCACTACAAATTCACAAAATAACACTTATCAACTAATATACATTGGTGTGGCTGGAAAAAGAAGCCTTGAGCTCCAGCCACGAGTTCGAAAATATTCTTTAAATTATTTGTACATTTGCCGTGATAATATTCTAAAATAGGCTACAAACTAAAAGATAGTAAACCAAAAACCAAAGATATGTATAAATAAAAACAAAAATCAATTCTTGAATCAAAAATCAACAAGCCCAATAATAGAAATAGGTAGGCTAATATAGAAATTATAATAATAATAATATAATAATAATAACAATAAAAAAAAAAAAAATTCTTCTTTCAGGTAATCAAAAAAAAAAAAAAAACCAGTTTAAATTGAGCGTGTTAAAAACAAGTTATAATTATAGTAATTTAGTTTTCGATTTTAAAAAAGTAATTCTCTTTTACCCAGGATCTTATTTTATTTAATTTATTACTTGTAACTTTATCCCTAATGAAATCGTCTGGTATTCTATTTATTAGCTTATCGCTCTGGAACTTGAATTGATGATTGCTGGTTGTCAATGCAGTGAAATTTATACTGTAAGCACTTACACTTGCTGGTCTTAAATTGTAAGTGACATTGCGTTGAGTAAATAGATGTGTATTTTTATTTATGAATATAATTAAGTTTGTTATGTACGTTTGGCGAAGCGTTGGTAAGTTTATCTCATCAAATATTAGTCTGCTAGGATAGCGTCTTGGTCTTCCTAGCGCAGCCCTGATGATATGCTTTTGAATAGTAAAAAGTTTATTGAAATGGGTGTCAAAGGCTGCTCCCCATACTTCTATATTGTAGTGGAAGATTGAGTGAGCATATGCATTGTAAATTGTTCTGAGAATGTTCAAGTCTTTCAATTGATTAATTTTGTAAAATATTGTAATCAAGTATTTTAATTTATAACAAGATTTTGGATGTGAATGTCCCATTTAATATGCTGATCAATCGTAATTCCTAAATATTTCATTGACTTAACTCTTTCTATAGTTGAACAAGTACAGTTGGGAGTGTCGCAGTTATGATTATGTATTATTAGTTTTAAATGTTCTGAAGGTTGACCGCTTCTATTAGGCGAAAAAGTTATATATTTAGTTTTTATTGTATTTAATGTTAGAATATGACTTTTTAACCACGACTTGACCACTGAGAGACCGCGATTTGCACAGTTGAATGTTTCATCCCAAGTTGAGCCAGAAAAGATTAAAGCAGTGTCATCGGCAAAAGATAGAGCAATACCATTCGGAATGCGTAGTTTCAATAAATCATTCACATAAATCAAAAACATAAGAGGCGATAGTACAGTGCCTTGTGGCAGACCATAATCTTTAATAATCTGGATATCAGTTTCCAAAATTTGGGTTCGATCCTTCAAATAGCTTGCGAATAGTTTTTTCGCTATCCCCCTTATTCCACTATTTTCCAACTTGTTTAACAAGATAGAATGTGGTATTGTATCGAACGCCTTCGCTAAGTCACAGAATACAGCAAGTGTTTTTTTATTACTATTGAAATTTTTGTCGATTATACTTGTCAAATGTAACACAGCATCCTTGGTAGATTTACCTTTTTGGAATCCATACTGGTTGCCCTCAATAAATTTATTTTTTTCAAGAAAATTCAACAGTTTTGCTTTTATAATTTTTTCCATGATTTTAGACAAGTTGCTGAGTAGACTAATAGGTCTATAATTTTGTGGATCATCAAGTTTATTGGATTTAGGAATCGGTTTTATTAAGGCTACTTTAAATTTTCTGGGAAAATATCCTAGTAGAAAGCATCTATTAACTATGAATTCAAGAGGACAAACAATATAGTTTGAAATTTTCTTTAGACATATGCTACTTATGCCATCCGCACCTGGAGAAGAGTTTGGTTTTAGCTCATGAATGTATTTATTTATTTCTGTAACGTTGGTTGGGCTTAGAAAAAAGCTATGTAAGGTTCTAGGTGAGATTGTTTCGGGAATTTCAATTATATTATTTTGAATTAGGTTTTTAGCATATTTCTGGCCTACTGTTGCAAAATGTTTATTTAGTACGACAGCTTCAATTCTAGCTTCAAATTCTTTAGTTTTGGTTTTGGTAATTTCTTTTATGCAATCCCAAGTTTTCTTAATATTACCTTTATAATTGAGAAACTTTTGATTATTGCTTTTGATATTGCTTTTTTGATCAAAATGTTCAGAGTGTTTCTATATCGCTTATATTCCTCCTTCAATCTAATATTAAATGGTTCTTTAGTCAGTTTCCTATGCATCTTGTCTCGCTTTCTTATAGAATTAATAATGCCCTGACTTATCCATGGCTTCAGTGGTTTTCTTTTATGAGGTATCTTAAAAGATCGTGAGCTAAGTTTAATGTGGTCCGTGAGTGTATTTATAAAAGCATCCACTAACTCATCAATGTCTTCAGTATTGCTATTAATATCTTATCCCATCTTTCTTCTTCTAAGCTACGACATAATTTTTCATAATCAATTTTGACTATATCATTAGTCGATGAAATACTCTTAGTTTTTTGTTATTCTGATTTAAATGGATGGTTGTGCAAAAATGATCAGTAATATTTGATTCGATTACAGTTGCTAATATGTTTTCAGGATTTATATTCTTATCTTTGAAATATATGATCAATACATGTCTTAGTATTATTTTGAATTCTTGTTGGTATATTTATGTAGGATTTGAATCCATTTAAATGAACAGCACTCAAGTATTCGTTCGTTAGATTGCAATTTTCTAATAGGTTCAAATTCATGTCTCCTAGCACCAAAATGTATTTCCATTATTAGTATTTTGCAAAAGAGAGTCGAAACTGTTTATGAAATCAACAATATTAAGTGAAGGTGAGCGATAGACAGACAACAGCGTATACTTCTTATCTAGAAATGTGAATGTAATTGCAATCGAGTTAGCTTTATCTATTTCTAAATCAATCAGTTCGAAGTCTATGATGCTATTGTCAATAAACAAGCAGATACCATCGCTTCTTGAATATTTGGATTTTTTATATATAGTTCGGTATCCATCCATAATAAAATTACATTGAGAGTCCTCAGTTATCCATGTTTCTGATAAAATTATCACATGAAATTTTGTTTCACACTGGTTCAGGTAACATATAAATTGATCAAAATTTTTATTAACACTCCTTATGTTCATATGCAATAAGTTGAGTAAACTCTCTGTATTACTATTTAAATAGTTATCCGGCTTGAAGTTAGCAATATCTTGAACCTCCAGCGTATCATAGATACCAACATCAACTGTATCACCTACTTCAAAAGGCATTGGATTGGGTAGAAAAATAAAATAACAACTTCGTTACTCATGAAAAATTCGGCTAGCCACCTACTGCACACGATAAGATAAAGATTTATATTAATGTATTTCTATTTATCCAAATATATTTCTATTTATATTAAAAGTAGCCCTAAAGAAAGAAGACAATAAAATAGGTGTTTATAGTCTAATTTGTATGTATGTTTGGATTAGGTGGTGGATACATGGGGAAGCGGAAGCCAGCTTTGGGGAGGTGGAGGCGGAGGCGGCACGTCCTCCTCGCTGTGGGGGGCGGCCCTCGACTCTGACCGCTCCACTCCTTCCACAGCCTCCCTCAACTCATTCTTGCCCCCCGACCTCCTGGGCGGCGAGTCTATGTGAATACCATCGGAGGCAGCTGATAAGTCGTCATCTTATTATTGACATTATGTTTAACTTTATGATTTCGTCGGTCAGTCTATGCCACTAGTAAGGGCTGCACCAATATCCAATATTTTCGTTGAACGTAGCCTTGGTCATCTTGTAAAGTTTTTCTTGAACGTAACCTTGAAAGTGTTGAAGGACTCTGATTTGTTAGCTCAAGATGCTGATCTTCATTAGTAAATCTTAACTCTGATGTATGATTGATTATCATGAAAAGTTTATCATCATCATGATATGTCTGCTTGAAAAATTGGAGAAGTAGAAAATAACTTTATAAAGTAGCTTCTTCATAAAGTAACCGTTTCTTAAAGTAACCGTTTCTTAAAGTAACCTTTTCATAAAGTAACCTTTTCATAAAATAACCGTTTCATAAAGTAACTTGTTCAAAAAAGTAGAACAGGTCAAATTGCGATTCAAGTTCGATGATATCTGACAAAGTTTAAGTTTTCATAAAGTAACCTTTTCATAAAATAACCGTTTCATAAAGTAACTTGTTCAAAAAAGTAGAACAGGTCAAATTGCGATTCAAGTTCGATAATATCTTACAAAGTTTAAGTCTATTTATCGTGTTGACAATGTGTGATTGATTTTAGTTGAGTCTATATTTCAGTATTAGATTTAGACACGACGAAGGTTTCTCGTTCATTCCGTTGACATTGTTTGAGTTTGACCAATTTTAGTTGTGTCTCGAATTGAAATCGTGATTTGATTTGAGGTTAGTTTTTGTTGTGAGCTCTTTACTAGTGGCATAGATGTTTCAACCTTCCCCTACCCTTACCCCTACCCCTACCACCTATCCGTCGTCAGTGTTCTTGTGTATTATTTTTAAATATTATTCCTGATCTCATTATTAATGTAATTAACAGTAAGTTGGCGGTGTGAGCCCGTGAGCTGTGCACCCGCTCTTTTAAACTGTAGTCCGATTTTTAGTGGGAATGCGAGTGAGAGGGTAGTGTTGGGTGTTTTCTATCTCTCTCTCTCTCTTGCTATTCACCCAGTATTTGCCTCTCACTCGCGCCCCTCCCCCCTCCCAACCATTATCATCTTCCACTGATTTATTTTATTTGTGTGAACGGTACACTGAAATTGTCCAGTGTATTTAGTAGTAGAATGAATATTGACAATTCATTCGAATATTATATTATACTGATTACCTTTCTCGCTTTTAAAGTGATGGAATTTCAAATTTTATTTTGCCATTATTTATTAGAATATTATGATTATTGTACTATTATAATTATTATTATTATTACTATTACTTTGAAGGAACTCGCCCAAAAAAATGAAAAAGTATATTGAAAAAAAATGTAGAAAAATGGGTTCCTAAACCAACAAAGCTACAATCAGACTGTTTGTCAAAAGTATTTGAAAATTTAAACATATAAATTTATTTAATAATTATATTTAAGTAAAGAAATATTTTATATTTATATACTATACATGTATGTAGATTGATTGATGAGAACGATGACGAAATTCAATATATATATCTTGAAAGAAAATATATATATTATTCAGAATAATGTCAAATTGTCATTTAATAGTAAAGAATATTATACAGTTCATTTATTATAATTATCAACTTGATATTGTCTATTATAAAGTAGAGCATCGATTCTTGAGTTAGTGTGTGTGTGTGTGGATGTGAGTGAGTGTGGGTGAATGTTTGTATTTATATTTGAAAATCAACTTCTACAATGACGTGTGTTCATAATTGCAAATACATACAATAGATGGATTGCTAAATGTATTCACTGAAATAGGCTGATAATTAATAATAATAATAATAATTGATAATTGAAACTAGTTGTAGGTGTGGCTCGATGCACACTCCATGTCAGATAGAAACGTGTCGTTGATAATATAATATTGATAGTATAATTATTATTACAATGATGAAGGGGAATAACTTTTCTTTCGTTGAGTAGTAAAACTTGTGCTGTGAATTGTGTGTGGCTTTTATAGGTGTTTGTCATTTTTATTTAAGACCAAATTTTTATTGTAAAGCTACTGATACCTCCAACTATATAATTATTACGATGAAGTTGCACAAGATTCAACGCGATAATGTATAGCTATAATATATTTTTGCTCCTGGTGTGCGAGTGTGTAACCGTTATTGATGAGAGTAACAGTTACCGGGAACTGTGACAGACTTGTTGATGCAGCTCTGTTGATCTGAAATCTTTGGTGAAACCATTTTGAAGTGCAAGTGATTAGTTAGGGTGGGGGTGGTCAACCTCCCTTCCTCTCTGTCTAATCTGCCCCTCCTGCTGTTGAATTGAATTATCAAAAGTCTTCCCAAATGAAATTCTAGCGAAGAATGTTTTAAATGTTGCCCGATGGTTTCATCAACGAATTTCACACGACGCGCTTTCTAAAACAAGTTGATGTGTGGGTGTGTGTGTGTGTGTATAAATAATGGTTTAATCAATAAGATAATATAATCAATATGATGTGATTTCATTTGTGCATTACTATCTTTCACTTTGTCAATGTATTTAACATGATAATTAATGCTTAGGAAAATTCAAGAAACTAACTGTAAGATTTGAAACTATTCATTATGCCAATTTTAATTGAAAACTAAAAGGTTTATAGTCTTGTGAACTGTCTAGTTTTTAAGAAGAGTTTATTAATGTTTAGCTAGTTTATAAGAAATATATATCGAATGACGATTTAATTTATTATCAATAGTATACTTTGAGTTGATGAATTTACTGTTGTCTATTAATCTGATGCTGATTGATTACTACTGGTTGATAGTTAGGGACTAGGCTAGTTTATGTTTTAGGATAAGTTGAAAAAGGACAGACAGTTGGAATGGTGATGAAAATAAGAGAGTGGGAGAAAGAACAGCTGTCCCGTCAGCCAATTTGTACCAAAAATTAATTGTTAGGAAAACATCTGTTTTATTCTCTGGTGCTAGGGGTGAAGGGGTTAAATAACCTGCCGTTATGACTGTACCTTGAAACATCATATAATGTGAAACCTCTCCCCCCTACACCCACCCCACTATCGTTGTGTGTGCACGGATGAATTAAACGATGTTGAATCAAATTCTTGGTGAATTTGATGATTAGTCATAGTTTTTTGGTCACGTAAATTTTAAGTGATAGCATTAAGCGTTAGTTGTTTGTAATAATCAAGAATTAGGCATTAAGGTGAACCAAGTTAGGAATGTGTATGTGTGTGTGTGTGTGCGGATGTGAGGTAGATTTGTAAGTTTTACTAAAATTCGAGTACATTATAGGCTATTGTACGTATGATATTATAAATACTGATGATATAAGATGTCCAGTGCACGTCTAAAGGGCGGCGTGTTAATTTAATGTGATAAAAACTCAAATGTTACATTTCATTAACTTTATTTTATAAAGAAAAAGATACAAGATGAAGGCTGTTCAATATGTATATCTCATACTAAAAATAATAATACTGTGTATGTATATTGTATCTCAGCGTAATATTTGATTAGAAATGGCTGTTGAAATAATTATTATTCCTATTGCAAAGTTTGTTTTCGTTTCTTATTTTTTTAATTTGTTCAATTTTACACAGAAGTGTATCGCTAATTGTTTAATTTTGACTACTAAGTACTTGTTTTCCAATCAAATGACAAAAAATATCGAAAAAAATGCTTTTCAAACAGTATATATATATAATTATGTAGAGTATTGAAACGAATCAAAAATTTCTGCTAAAGTAGTATGTAAACAATAATTGATCGTCAGTTGCCTCAGTGAAGAAAACATGCAATATTTTTTACCAAAAACTTACGATGAATATTAATAATAATAATGAGTAATTAATTGTCAAGTGTAGCCTAGTTGTTTGTTCGCGCGCATGCGCATAACTGTTTTTTACGTTTGGTCTGAAAGTGTCTGTTGATGATTATGATGATGATTGAGATAAATAAGAAGAAATGCATACCTCTGTGATCTCCCCCACTCTTATCTCTTGTCATCTTAAACGTATTATCAAATAATAAGCATAATAATTAGTAAGCATATAATAATATTCGAAAGCCATCCTTTTTTGTTTTTTAAAATTATTAATGTAAACCACACGATCTTACAATCAGATTGGACTGAGTGTTATAATAATTAATAATCTACATATTATCATTAATATATCTATGAATATCATGAGGAGCAATCTACTATATCGTTGTGCTCGAAATTTTAAACTTTTGAGAAAATTCAAGTATTAATGGTTTTTTTGTATGTGGAACAGTCCGCGCAAGCTTTACTAGGAAGATTCCAAATTTGATTTTTGTGATCAAGAATGTATTTTTTTGTTTTAATTTTGTATTGCATTTCACAATATTTTATCTTTTTATTTTAAAACGGCCCCCACGTAAATCACTGTTTTGAACAAAAACGTTGGGAGTTGCTTTAAGCAAATATTCTCTATTAGCCCACCAATAATCATCTACTTAAAATTTGAAGGATTCAAATACTTTTCGTTTTGTTTTCAGTTTTATTTTATTTTAAATTGTGTTGTGAGTGAAATTTTCAAAATAGCAATGTTAAGTGCCAATGTTGAGTAGAAATTAATGTACAAACCCGTAAATTTATATCACACAACCAGTCCATAAAATTTAAAGATTCAAATTTGAAGCGCGGAGGTGGCATACAGTGTTGACCACCATATTATTGAATTTTAAATTCAATTTAAGTTGAAACACCACAGTTGAATTTTTAGTTTGAATTTTCCTCTCTTCTGAATGCAATGTAAAAGTGCCACTCGTATATTATAATATACAAACTATTATTAAACATTACTTTTAGCACATGAATAAAACTACTATAGGACTTATTATTAGATATTAATTTTTAATTGTTGTCTCATTGAAAATCTATCTATTGTGTGTTGTAGTAGTGGAACGTTTCTTATTTTTCTAAAAGTTGAAGCAAAGTTTTGTAGAGATTTCTTGAACATTTTTGTAGGTTACTATCTAAGCCAAGACTGGAAGATTGAGAGCAGACAATGTTACTATATCTATATCTGTCAACCGTTTTGTGTTATTGTTATCAATTATTTAGCTTTTTATTTATTATAATAGGTTTTTGAAACTGTATTAAACTTTTTTCGTAAACTGAGTTGTAACCTTTTTATTTGTTCATTCTCTTACTTGACCTGGGTTTGATTCCAGGTTAGGCCTGGCATTTTTATTTTTTCTACCACCCTTGCACAAGCCTAAGGCCCGCACACATACATCGGTGTTTGTTCGTACGATATTTAGCCGTCTTTATGAATTCTATCAGATTGAACAGAGCTTGACTAACATCATCTGTTTAATCTAATAGAATTTATAAGGACGGTAAAATACCGAACGAAAAAAAAACGATGTGTGTGTAGCTAGCCTAAAGCTTTTTTTGGGTTGAATTAAATGCTGCTCTAAAATTTTCTTTTCCTCTTGATTTTGTATCATTTCAAACAATTGCTTCTAATCGAACTTCCTAAGTGAACAGTTTTGACAAATTTTTAGAGCTTGAAAGCTCTAAATTGTATTCAAAACAAAAATCGAAGTCGATTCTTTTACTAAGTTTTAATTCTGGAAAAACTTCATTCTGATGGAATATTTTTATTCTTCTTTGAAAAGACCAACCCAGTAATTCTTATTAGTTAATTACTTTAAACTATTTATTTTGAGAACTTGGTTTGTTCAAAATTATTATTTATCGATTAGTTGGGATGGATGTAGCTATTTGTCTGCTTCAGTCTGTACAGCACACAATATCATCCAAAAAGCATCAATGTTGAAAGTGTTTAAATTTAAACTCTCTAGGGAAGTAACTTAAATTTCTGATAAATTATCAAAAATTGATGAAACTGGAACGAAGACGCAATATGTATTATTTGACCAACAATGTGTACTCTGTGATCCCATGATGTGTTCTTTGTTGTGTGTGATTATAACGAGTGCTGTGTAGTAGTAAAATATTGTAAAAAATTGAACAATTTATAAAAAAAAACGATCAGTTTCGATTGAAGTTACACAAAAAGAAACGAAAAAACAAGTAGAAATAATTTAAGATACATTGCTTGCCTCCCCGCGCTCATATTACATCAATAGTAGTTTGAAGATTTAAAAAAGTTTGTGTAAAACTGCAATCTATCTCTGTCGTCCGTCGAAAACTGCATTATGCAGTTGTATGCATTCCAAGCGAATGCAGTTTAGGTGCATTTAAATCAGCGCTACAACCATTCAAGGCGGAAAAACAAAAAGCTCAATCCTATTGTTAAACTTACTCTACTATCTTGTCAATCATTATTATCAGTGTAGGCCTACGAACAGTTTTAAGGTATTGTGTGTAAAGTTTCTTCGTCCTATCTCTCTTCAATATTCTTTAGATTAGCCTCTTAGAGATTGTTTTGATCTGACCTAACTCTTCTAAAGACTGTTGATCATTTCGTAAGGTATTGTAGGATGTCGTTTCTCTCTCTCTCAAACAACTACTGGATCTTATCTTTCTTCTCTTTCCAAAAACATAGTTTAGCCGAGTATATTGCAGCAATTATTCACGTAGCGTTACAGCAATATTTATTGTGATAAAATTCCGAAAGTACGTGTATCTGCTCACCCGTCTATACAAGTACGTGATCAGTCCCCGCCCATAACGAATCAATTTTTTTGGGAGAATAATGTATATTTTCGTGTGTAATAATGTCTAAATTTCTATTGTGTCTATGCCGCCGAGGTGAAAATATCAATACTAGGAATACATAGTATATGTTTTTATAAATATAAACACCACACCCTCTACCAATCAGTGTAAGAAACTGCAGGGTTTCTTTTAATATTCTGCAAAAAATATCTCAAGATGGCAATGATTTTTGAAAACTATGGATGCGCTAAAATTGTGATTATACGTGTGTGTATTTGTAGTAGAAGTTCATTCGTTATCTGTAGGTAAAGTCGTGTTTTTTTAGAATAAAATACAATTTTTGCCGCTGATTGTAATAATTATTGTAGTTGACAAAATGAATTATTGTAATATCAAACCCCGTTTTTGTAGAAGACAGATGATGATAACACCACATTTAAAATAATATTGAACAGGATGTTTGTAGTAGTATTTTGAGATGTGCATTTACAGTGTATTAAATGTTGTAAAGTCTGAATTTCTCACAATTTTCCAAATAATCTTGAGATGATTTTGAAAGTGAATCATCTTAAACTCAGTTGATCAGTCTTCTTTTACTTGTGAGTCTTCTTTAGTAGTATCTCTTCTCGATAATTCCTTCCAATGTGTTCTTGTTTGTCAGAATTTATTACTGTCGCTTAATCTTGGATTAACTGCGATTAATCTTGGATTAACTACGATTAATCTTGGATTAACTGCGATTAATCTTGAATCAACTGATTGCGATTACTTATCTTAATCTCGATTGTGATGAGTTATGATCCTGATCAAATAGTCTCTTATGTGATCGGTCCATGATTCTGGTCGCTTAATCTCTGATTAGTTCATGATTCTGGTCGCTTAATCTCCGATTAGTTCACGATTCTGGTCGCTTAATCTCTTGATTAGTTCATGATTCTGGCCACTTAATCTCTGGTCAACTGATTGTGATCAGTTTCGGCCGTTAGCTAACCAACGATCAATGTTTTAAGACATTCATTCCCGTTGAGAAATTTCAAAACCTTGTATAGTTAGTTTTCTTCCATCATTTACTTATTGACAGTATGTGAATAATAACTAAGTTAGGTAACTCGTTGTACTCATATGATACATACGCTTGTTGTTACATAAATTATCATTATTATTTAATTAAAGTTTAATTAACTATCGGTTTGATTTAGTGGATAAATTGCTGAATGGACAACTTTTCACTGAGTTGTTCTACTGTAATGTGATTGTAGGTTAAAGGACTCACAAATCATGTACAAAATGTTATCTCATAATTGATTGATTATTATTATTAATTACAATTACTACTGAAGCAATTATATCTATATTGGTTGAATTTAAGTAGTATCCTCCACCCTGAAGGAGTGGGAATGAATGTATATATATAGTGAGATATAAAACTAGTGTTTTAATCTCGTTCAGTGTTTAAGTGATAGGTTTTAAGAAGTATTTATAGGGTTTTTGGGTTTTCATTAGTTTAATTTTTATTATACTGTTATTTTTTATCACAAGAGAGATAGTTGATACCAATTTATTCAGAACGGACGAAGAAGGAGATGTTTTTGTTTTGCTATTATGTTGAGTTTTTCATCCTGTTAGTTGTAAGTGAATGTAATGTTGTTTTCATTACTGCACTAAACGAATAAATCATCCTAAAATTCGAGTGAAATAATTATACTGGGACGTATGAAACTAACTAAATCTGGCGGGGTCAGAGAAGTTATTTCTAAAAACAAAACTTGGAAATTTGTTGACTGAATGCTAAAAAATGACAGACTGCAATGCAATGCATTTTGTATTGGCTTGCCTATATATAACGTGTGTGTATATATAACACACTATACCACCTCTTTGAATCTTGGCTTATAATCAGCATTAATGTAAACAAGTATATCCTCCAACTAAGGTGCTCATCTAAAACTGTTGTAAACGATTACTTAAAGAAATCTGGACAAAAAACGAATAACATTTTCAAGCGTAGTATCAAACTTAGTAAACTCAATCTGTATAACTACTAAATATATTTTTCCATTTTATAAATTCTTGAACTAAAGTTTAAACTAGGTTTGAACTAGAGTTAATTTAACGGGTTTCTCATCACTAGGTGGTGTTCAACAATGCGTATATTAAAATAATTTCTGAAAATGTTGCAACAAGGTTGCCAACCCAATTAGTATGAATTTATTATTGTTGACATGTGTGTGTGCGTGCGCACTAGTGTAAATGTGCGTGAGTGTGTGTGTATTGATGATAGCAATGCATTTGTTTCCAAACCTGGGAAATAATCATAATAATAGTCAGTAAGATAGTGATGTAAGTTGGTATTCGAGAGAGATTTAACTTTTAGATTTTGTAGTAGTAAAATATTGATGAGGAAATTCATTCACATCTTCTGTAGCCTGTAGTTGATTTGGTATGTAACTAAATAATGTTGAGAAGTAATTTTTTGAGATCATAATACCCCCTACTGTCTCTAGTGCAATTTGTTTCAGTTACTTAGTGTCTAATCTAGTTTTGTTTTAGGGTAATTATTTTTTAATTATTGTGAGTTTATGTACAAGAATGTTTCCATTTTGTAACCTATTAGACTGGTACATTTGACTAAACTATTTTACTTTAGTCTTCATCTTACAATCTTGTTTCAGTTATAATTATTATTAGTTTCTCTTAGTTTGCTGCATCACAATAATTACTAAGTTTTGTGGGTATTTTTTCATAAAAATTTGCTCAATTTAGGTGTGTGATGTTGATGATTTTGTCTAAATTTTGTTGTCAATTTCTGTCTATATTTTGTAGCCTATTGATTGTGATGATTGGGCATTGGCGCCTCATGTAATCTTACCAACATTTTCAAGCTTCTCATTCGCAACTTTGGGTATAACAATTGTATCATATTCATTATGACAGGGTGTTTTAATTGATTAATGGCACATTTTAATCTACGAAATTAATTCTAATTGATTGAATTCTAATCAACGAACCTGCCTGACTAATGAGAGAGGGTTTGATTGCTCTCTCATTCTCTCTCACTCTCACACACCAATCAACCAGGCCTGCAATTTTTCAAATCAATAAAATTCAAATTTCGAATCTGGTAATCGCAAATGATGATGATGATGATGATTACGGTTGTGATAAGATGACTTCGACAAGAAACCGGATAAACACAAAAAAATTGTTGCGGTCATTCAGTGCCTTTTGAGGGAAATACAAACAATTTGAGTGCAATTTAAATAACGTGTTCAGTAATCAAAGTAATTTTAGAGACTAAGTGAGTAACATTTTCAAGGTTTAAAGCCGAGTAAATTCCAAATAATTTGATAATATTCATATCTAGTGAGTGTGTGTTTGTGTTGAACTTCTGAGATTTTTGTTCTCTCTAGGTAGTTGTAAAGTAAGACTTGGTCGAAACTACGGTACACTTTTAACTTTTTATTTATAATTATTGTTTGATAGATTCAGAGGTGCACTGTTCGAGTATGTATGACTTGAGTGAGTGTATGTTGGGTATGTTGGACAGTGCATTCGACTGATAAATTTGAGTTTCCTTGATAGTTAGGTTATGATCAACTACTCCAAGATACTACTGCCATCCAGAATAGTCTTAGATTAATGTTATTATGTCTGCCAGTGTTATCATGTAAACGTTAACAGAAATACGGTGTGTCTTTTCAAAAAGTTCACAGCTTTCCTTGGCAATAAATGAAAAAAATCGCTGTGTTTTTGAATAATATTTCTCGCAAGCTAGTCAGTGTTAATGATGATAATTTTGAGAATCAGCCCCGGATAAGAGCAATGTGGTGGGGGTTTATTGGTACAAATTTCTCAAAATCTTTGATTATTATAATTTTGTACTTCAACCCCCTCCACACTTCTAGACAGAATCTTCGAATCATGCTTTATCGTAATCTGTAAACTTGAATTTAGTTTATTGTAACCATCTCGTTGTTGCAAACTGAGGCCTTAATTAATTATTAAGTATTCGAATTCATTAATGAAACTCAACATTCCTGTGTCTATTCAATTTATGTTTTAATTTTTCTATGTTTATTGAATCACGTTGTGTTCAATTCGTTTAGCAAATTTAGCAGAATAATTGCAACTCTAAATTTCGTAATGATACTTGATAGACAAATTAATCTCATTTCTGGTCTTATTAGTGAATTATATAATATGATAGATGTTAGAAGAACCCATTCTGTTATTCTATATATTTTCTAAGCTAGATGTAATCATTGTGAGTTACCAAACGAATGGGTTATCATTAACGTTAGTAATTGTCGTTGAAAAGTAATTTAAATCTATAATTGAAGTTTGAACATTTGTTGAACCTCGCTAGGCCTATCAAATATAAGTCATCTTGAAAAGAAAAATCAGAATTGATTTTGATTTCTGTTAAACCAAGAGATATTGGTTAGCAGATAGGCTTCCAAAACTTTGGATATATCATGAATGAAACTACGGTCTGTCTAATCAGTTGAGATATTCTAAAGGTAGTCTAATGTTTTTTGAATGTACAGTATTGTTGAATTCAAAATGCATTGTAGATTTGAATTTTATTATAGGAGATTTCTTGCCAAAATTAATGTTTATCAAAAGAAAATCTTAGATATTCTTATTAACGGTCTATAATCCGTTGTGTTTGAACGCATATTAATGAAATTGATTGATTAATTAATTGAACTCGTGGAATAAATACTGAAACATAGCTGGGCCAATTAACTTACAGCAAAAATTATCAATTTCCTTGAAAAATTAAGTCAATTGCGAAATTTGAATAAATAAACGTAAACTTCTGTAGGTTCTCAGTACTCCGCCTGAACAAATTTAGAATTTATTCAAGTGATAGATTTAACGGGACCATGTGTGTTGCTAAAAAACACACATTTTAATACATTTTTTCTCAAACAACATAATTTTGTGTTCCTATTAACTAGGGCGGTGTCAATTTTTTTGTTGATAAATTAGAAAATGTTAGCAGCACAGTCTTCCCTAATTTAGAGAAAAAAATGTCCGAGTCAAAGTCTTTCTTTAACATATTATATTTGTATATGTATTCCAATATAGTACAAGTTAGTGAGTGAATTAACATAACATAACATTCTTTCTGTAATGTAAACGAAAATGCGCTACCAAATAATTATAATACTACTGTGGTACATGTATTGTTTTGTTACATCATTCACCAAATGATAATTAAATGAATTTTATAATAATTACATAAATTTATGTAACAGCGATTGAAATTTGACAAACTTGTTTGTTGACTGAATAAAGATTAATACTCAATGAGTTGAAAGAAAATGGAGAACATTGACAAAAAAAATTGAAAAAGTATTGACTAGAAATGGGAGATAGGTTTACTTTGAATAGTTTCATCTCTCTCTAAAAAAAATATCAAAAATCCTTCAGCTGGTTCTTGGTGAACAAAACGCTTACTTACCAAAACCATGTTACGAATTTAACAATTTGAAATTTGAAAAAAATCAACAGTTTATTTTTCTATTACCAATTAAGATACTGTTGATACTAATAATAACTAAGAGTATAGTTTTTGTTTTTGTTTCCCAGTACAATATTGTTTTGTCACTAGGAATTGTGTAATTTTTAAAGAGAAAAATAAGTAAACTTATCATTAGTATTTTTAAAACAATGTGTGGATACATTGATCGCCTATATAAAGCAATTGCCATAGTAAAAATATTAATATTTTGTCTGTTAGTTGTTAAGATGTAAGATTAGTCGTGGTTTGGGGTTTCCCTAAACGAGTGAAACATTTCAATCTTCTGTATTATCTCTCGAATACCAACTAGAAATAATGTATGAATATGTGTGTATTTTAGGATTAATCATGTACGGGTTTTGAATGAATGCGCTGGACATTAATAATTATTTCCTCCTATCGAAGACTGTTGGCACGTTTTTTAAAACAAACAATAAATTATTCTACTAATAAGTAGTTCATCTCAGTACAAGCTCTATTTATAATAATACGGTAATAATAATAATTGTGAAACGAAAAACCTACAGACTAGACAAGATCTTCCGAACTGCTTTTGGGATTTAAAAGACATTGAACATTGTAACATTGCCTCTACTTAGCGACACAAATTGACGAGCGAATGTGTTTGTGAATGAAAATAAACAGAAAAAACTATGGATGAAAAATGATCATTACTATATATTATATATTGACATGTTTTCTAATCTAATTGTTGTGATACCCTTTCATGTTGGAAATCTGTGTGCTTAATAAAATCTATATATATATATTAACTTAGTGAAAAAAGAAGTAAAGTAACTCCAAATATCATAATTTAAATTACACAACATAGTCATTAATGGTAATAGTTATAGTATGAAATCTATCTTTACTACTTGTTAGAGCACTTGTGTCTGTGTATTTATATATATTATAATAATAGTGTAATAATTGGACAGAATATAATACTACACCTAAGGTACCAAAATAGTTTAATATTTGTATTATGTGTAGGGTAAATTTCTGATACGGTTGATTGCTTATTTTATAAACTTGTACAAGGGTTGACACAAATGTAATATGTCTTTTTATTCGATAAACTATACAGTATATAAACTTGCTAAATAATATTAATTTACAGTAATAAATTTTACAGTGAGAGTGTTGAGATTGTTGCATTATTACAGATATTTGGCAATTTATCGATGTGCAAATAGACAAAAAAGCTTCTCCAATTACATGGCAATAAGGTGAAGTGATTCTCTTTTCCAAAAAAAAATGTTTGGAAGATTATTCTTGGGTCATCAATTTTTCCTTTTTATGTCATCAATGCTTTCTTAGAAAAGTCTTTGTGCCGGTTGCACAAAAGCGGGTTAAAATTTAACCGTGATTAATTCCACGAGAACCAATCAGAGAAGCCGTCTTTTCAAAAACGCCTTCTCTGATTGGTTCTCGTGGAATTAATCACGGTTAAAATGCAACCGGGTCTTTGTATATTTTTGTGTACCTCATTGCCTGCCAACAATACTGAAATAAGCATATCTTCACATCGTTCCTCTTTTTATCTTGTAGTAGTGTAAAGGGGTAATTAGCTGAACATTCATTTTTATAAAAATCCACTTTTATATTGTTTAAAATTTGAAACATTTCCCGAAATTCAAGTGATTGTCTTTGTATTTCAAATGTAGATTTGATTTTGAAAGAAAATTTGAAGACCGGTAGATTATTTTTATTACAAAAAATGTTTGTGATTATCTATTCCCCTTGTCAATGTTAATTAATTTCCCCAACTTTGATAACTCGAATAAAATGCTCATCTATTTTGAAAGTATTATTAGTGTAATGTTTAATTATAATTATTTAAACGCTAAAAAATTCAATGTTGATAGACATTAGTTTGCTATAAATTTGAGAAAGTCATGGTGGATCTCCAATGAACTGTCAGGTTGTGTTACGAAAATACACGTGAAAAATGCATGAAATTTGTCTGATTATCTATTATTATTCAATAATGAAAAAACTGGACTGTCGTCGTTTAGGTACCGTATGTGTTAGATGTTTTATGTATTATACATAGTATATACATATGTATTCTAGTTTATCTTATGGCACAATGAGAATATTATAATAGAACAACAACAAAATACATGAAAGGCCTAATTTGAAAGCTGTGATGTGCCACCCTTACCACTTCTCTATTTATTTTCTCACCCCGATATAAAAAAAATCTAGGCAATAATCTCCTTTCATTTTATCTAGCAGCATTAAACTTGTGTTTACAATTTTCACAAAAACTTCTAAATTTGTTGTTACCATAGTCATCTCTGAAGAACAAACAATTCTAACGGTTGTGTAGTGCCTGTATACAAAGCAAATAATACCAGTGTTCCATTTTTAAATAAAGACAAAATCAAAGCGTTCGTTTTATAAAGAGTATTATAATTATTAATTACATTAAGGGTAATGACGATTGTTATGATGTAGGAGTAAGTGATTGTAATAATATTGAAAGTGAAGTTGATATCAGCGAGTGATTTTGTGCCCATTCTGTATAACATGATTCTGACACTATTTTCAAAGTTAATTTGTTGTTATTTCGCTGTTAGACAGGTATCTAAAAATAGACTTTTGAAGATTCTCTTGTAAGAAACTAACATACAAGCTTTGTTGAAAAAATAGACAGGCATCTTAAGGTGCCTACAGATAATATACGCGCCGCGAACATGAGCAATTCACTTTTAATCAGCTGACTATATCTGTATTTTACAGAAACAGTAAGATACAAATATAAAAAGCTTAGCATCAGCTGATTAAAAGTGAATTGCTCATGTTCGCGGCGCGTATATCTGTACGCACCTTTACATGCTTTTTTGAAGAAGTTCAAAAATGTTTTGAAGATTCTCTTGTGCAAACTAATATACAAGCTTTGTTGTAGATAAAACAATTTGGAAGCTTGATTTAATTTTTCATCCTTATATGGTACCTGGTTTGAGTTTAATTTCTATCAATTTTTTCATCCTAAATACACTGATGTGATTCCTCCTCACATGAGTTATGAAAGTCTGTACAATTACGCTTAATTACATACACAAACTGATAGGTCATATTTATGACAATCGGTAGAAGTTTACTATTAATTTTTGTCTTTTTTTATAAATATAAATTCAATGCAATCCGACCTGAATTAATTTTGTCTAGTCTGGGAACAATCAGGTGATTGATTTTAACTCGCGTCTATCTTATCAGTGCTGAAATAGAAAGTGAAGAGCAGTCTTTAGTAGGGTATTTTTAATGTGAATAATATCATGAAGAGACCTGTCCCCCACTACGCTTATATAGAATTCCGTTGAGACTTATGGATTATAGTCTATAATGCTTGAGATGTGTGTGTACTGTGTGTGTGAGAGAGAGAGTGCGCGCGCGCATTACATTATAGATAATAATTATTTCCACCTTATACGTATTGGAACAAATATGTGTATAGTGATGTATTGTCGTGTCTTAAAATTCAATAAAAATAAAGTTATTGATTTTAGCGGTCGCATTGCATTGTCAATGACAAAATTTCACATAACTATATTATTATGAAAATGATATATATATTGATATGAATGTGATCATTAACGGTTAATGAAATTTATCAGTATATATTAATAAGTGGTAAATTAATTGTGTTTAAAGTGCTTTTTTATTATTAGAGAAGAAGTTATGGATTTGTCTATTTGATTGATGATACCTTTTGTCTATTATTATTAAATTAAGACCAGAATGCATTCTATTCAATAAAGGATGTCCGTATTGTATATGGTGTTGATCATTTAATGCAATAATATTCCCTGATCCTTCCCATGTCCTCGATACCTACTTTTTCGCCACACTGCACAGAAAGCAGCTGTTTTCCAGTCCCTACGTAGATCTGAAAGACTCTGTTTGCAGAAGACTCTCGTCTGACGTCAGAACAGGTTTCTTTCCGGCTAAGGCCGGAAAGAGTACCCTTTCCGGCCGCTTTTTGAAAATGTGTTTGGACAACTGCGACATATGGTGCATTGTGTTCAGGAGGGTGAGATCGGAAATTTCCACCCCACATTGAGTACCCTACGACGTCTGGTTCTCGAGATATGAGACATCAAAGTTCCCCCCCCCTCATAAAACATTCTTATTCAATTTATTACTCTTATATAGCTGATGCCAAAAAGTTAGGCAGCTTCGTGGGTCACATGGTGTAACCTACTCACAGCTGATGCAATGCACCTATTTATTGTCTCTTTTGATTTAAAAATCATCACCTAAGCCAAGCTAGATGACAACTCTACTTGACAACATCAGCTGTTGGAACGCACAAGAGACCCACGAAACCGCCTAACTTTTTGGCGTCAGCTATACCTGTAGTGTGGCGAAAAATATCGTACGCGACTCTCTCAGAAAGGTGTTCACGGTATTCGGATAACATATTCCCGGGCTCTGCAAGCCTCGACCGGGAAACTATCCTCATACCGTAAACACTAACTTTCTGTGCTTGTAGCGTAATATACTATTTTGCTTTACTCATAAATGGAAGATTTTGCAGAAAACGATTTGAAATTATAATTTTCTACACCAAGTAATTCCATAGATTAAGGATAGCACAAGAAGGTATCCCATGGTATAAGGCGTTTATTTTCAATTCTCAATGTTAACTCAAGCTGATAGTCCACGTACTTCTTTTTCGTGGATCTATACGATACTGGTAGTCTCTTATACTGTGACGCTCTTACACTCTCACCCGGCCATGATAGACAGAAATCGGCTTGAGTTAACAAAAAATGGTTGAAATTTGGAATGTAGATACTCTATAGGCCATGGGATATCTTCTTATGCTATCCCATCTATGGTATGCTTCTATGGTAATACTTCCTTGGAATATAGCGAAATATTTCGCTAAGTGGCAAATATCATACAAGCTTTTTGTGATCCTTGGTTTTTAGCGAGAAGTTTCATAGATAAAAATAGCTCAAACAGTAATAGGCCTAGTGGTAATGCATCTATATTATCGTCATTGTCAATACTAGTATCTGGCTTCCATAACACTACTTTTAATAGTGTGAAAGTAAATCTTGAGTGATAGTGTAAAATTTTAATAAATTGAAAATTCATTCTTGTTGGTTTCTACTTCTAGTGGATTCGAGATGAACCTTCCATTGTTAATATTATCCTATCTGGTTCCCATATCACTCCTTTTATAGCAAGCAAAGTATAATTATTATTGATGGAATGAATGCAATTGATATAGTTTTTATTGCATTAATACAATAATTATCGATTAATTACTTTGTGAAAATAATTAAGGACTGAAAATTTGTTAAGTGAACAACTATAAGACTATTTATTTATTTATTTATTAATTTACAATGGAGACAACGGGTTTCCCCAAACATGTCTCCTTTACAAGAAAATGCAAAATCTTAAAATATAATATATAGAAAACTTATAAAAAATCATAAAAAGAAATAAGGTACAAATGGTAATATTTTCTCTATTACATATGGTAATAAGGTACAAAATGATAATATGGAAAAATACAATACGGTAATTTAAAAAAAAAAATATATGAAAAGATGAGATGAATACAAAGCATCGAAATACTACTCATAGAAGGTCCAAAAATGGATAATATAAAATTCTAATAACACAAGTATTAAAAGAATGAAATAACCAAAATATAACTTATTAATGAGTTCCAAGTCCCAAAACATATGCACACCCACACATACATGAAAAAATGATCGATGTAGACCAGATCACAATATCAATGCTCAGACCAGACCATTGTATAGAGCTTTTCGGAATTTAGCGCGAGAGAACCAGAAGAGATCTAGGTGCCCGGACAAACTATTGTAGCTTCTCTGAATTCTGTTGAGAGGAGAATTGTAATTTCTAAGTGTTCTGGAACGAGGAACCAGAAAAGAAAATTCAGATCGACGAGCCACAGGTGAGATATAAATATTCATTTTAGATAGCAAGTATGATGAATCAATTTCATTATTTAAGAGATCAAAAAGAAAAATAAGTGCTCTAACATCACGCCTAACTTTTAATGATGTAATATGGAATAAAGTTCTCAGTGACTCTGTTGGGAAATCAAAAGGACAAAAACGATTAAATTTTTTATAGAACATGATTCTTAAAAACTTATTTTGAAGCAGCCGTTCTAGAACATTTATTCTATCCATATGATATGGATTCCATATCTGTGAGGCATATTCTAGCAAGCTTCTCACTAGTGACTTATAAATCAGAATCAAAGGCTCTACATCACTAAGGGCGAACAGGTCCTCAGAATAAACCCCATTTGTTGGTTGCCCTAGCAGCTATTGAATCAATGTGTGAATTGAAGGAAAAATCTGAAGAAAAATTCACTCAGTCGAATACCTACTTCATATTATAATATCGGGGACCGAGCTTCGGTCTGGAGTACAAAAGCATAAAAAGTTCATTAGAAAGAAGAAATTACCGGTATAATAACATTCATACAGAAATGTTCTTTTCCTACAGTTACGTTGAAAAGTGGCCATTGCTGCACCGATTACAGAACGCAAAGAATCACTTTTCCGCTCTAGTGCGGGAAAAATTTTTCTGCACTCCAGATTTGCAACATGGCAACGCAAAATACTTAGTAGGTTATATGGAGCAACAGTGCAGCAAAATCAAAATGAAGTTGGTAACAGTGACTGCTGTGGCTGCTATAGTGAGCAGAGGTGCAAACAAGCACAACGCGCTAATTATTATTAATTATATATTATAACCAAGGACAACATTTTTATTCAATGACAATAAATTAAGGTTTTTATCAATAATAAAATTACACAGAAAAACATTTGATGGATTTCAGGCAAATTTACCCCATAATTCCCACTTTTCATATTCAATGGTAACTGTAGGAAAAACTTAATGTGAAATACGTGCGCAAAGTTCCTCTGCTGCACTCAAGAAACCATTCCGCCCTCGACGTTTCTTTCGGTGCAGCAAACTGTCACTTTGCGCACTAGTTGCACAAACAACTATTCTAATCACAGTAAATTGAGATTTATTCCCAGAGGAATGCAAAAATTTCCCTCACAAAGGCCCCAGTTGCACAAAAACCGGTTAAATTTGAATCATGATTAACTTCACGTGAACCAAATCGAGAAGAAGACCATTTCAAAAGATGGATCTACTGGAATTAATCAGGATTGAAAATGACCCGGCTTTTTGCACCGATTGCAAGATCAATACAACATTTCATGCTTGAGATAAAAATCCCAAGTGAAAAAAAAAAACAAAATGGCAGCTATAAGGATGACCGCTAAAAATACGACATTGTAGTCTCCTATCATCCAGGAACAATACCCTAGAATGTTCGACACTACTATGAAACACTCTGTATATCTCCTCTTCCAGCATATTGCAAGACTCACTGATAAATTCCTTGCAT